>NC_142812.1:60266691-60348242 GCF_049724085.1 Artemia sp. Qi Xiang Cuo
TTCGCTACCCGGGTCGGTGCTCGCTTGCATATAAACCCTGGGCAGTAGCTTAGCTTCGAGACCCCCAGGCGTTTAAAGTCAGACACCAGCTTGCTATTCCCGGTGCCAAAAACTTCCAAACTTTGAACTTTTCAAAATAAAACTTTCAACTTTGGCATCAATTGAACATTCGTGCCATTTAAGAAACAGATAAAATGACGGTATCGCCGTCTATATAAGGCAAAGCAGCCATTGCTACTTTCTACAAAAACGAATGTTTAATTCTTATGACTAACAATTACCAGGGGGATACGGGGGGGGGGGGAGTTAATAAAACAGCAGAATTGTGTCCATGTTCTTCTCTATATACAATTGACTTCGTGTTTTCCTAGCCTTTTGGCAATTGATAATCCCACAGGTAGGCATGGAGGCACTGTCATCTCCTCTAATTCCCTCCATTGATTTCCTTCAAGAAAACTAACCCGTTTCTCTGGATGTTTGAATTATGCAGGCTTATCTTAGTTATGATAGAATTTTTGAAGATACTAGATTTCAGCTGGGGGGAATGGGATTGAGGGGGGGGGGGCAAATAGCCAAATAGCAAATTATACTAATTAGGCGAGGGGCATGTTTAATTATTGGTTTCAAAAAAGAGTGAAGATATTAAGGTGGAGTCCAAACGGGAGTGTCCAGCTAAATTAAAACACACGATGTTCATGCAGCTTGTAAAAAGGGCATAACCGAAATATTTCAGAAATGTTTTAGGGTGTTGCGTCGAAACTTACGGGATACGGTTATTTTATATATTTTTATATAAAATTATTTTATATTAAAAAAAAGAAAAAAAAAGATAACAACACACACGCTATAATAAAGAAAAAGACGGAAAGAAAACTCGCGTTTAAATAAAATCTGAAATTATGTAACAAGGCACAAGACCAGGATGTCTGTTATTGTAAACGAATGAACTCCCTTTTAGAATCGTTTGATTTACCAAAAAACTGGTTTATTTTGTTATAAGATATTATCTCCGTTCCTTTCTTATTCTCTTTCTTTAGCTCTTCTGCTAATAGTGTGTTTCGTTTTTGTCCATTCTTGGCATTACTTTCTAATATATATTTTTGTTTTATAGGGAGCTTACATCTACCTGACAGAAGATATGGGTGTGCCTTATTGGTTCAGCCAATTAGAAGGAAAAATGTACATTCTACCACTACTACTACTACTACTATGGCTACTACTACTAATACGACCACTGCCAAAAATAAGGTATTAAGATGAAAACTTCGGGGAATGTTGATGGGGAAATTAAACTAAATCAAAACAGCAGGTGTATACAATTGCAAAAGGGTGTATTAGCAATATCTTGTGATCCACTTTCAGTATTATGTTGTAACTGTCATGTATGCTGATGGGGACGTTGAAATAACCAAAAGGCACTCTATATCAACTGCTAATACTACTTCTACTACTACAATGACTGGCCCCTTCTTATCTTTAACAGGAACAAGTTCAGATTGACTTTCCCCCAATTTATTAACAAGCCAGTACAGATGTTACTATTATGCCTTCTGGCTTGATCTTCCAAATCTTTGGCAGTTTCATCCATGGCCTCACACCTCCTTAATTCACATTTTAATTCTTTCCCCGATTTCTTTATATTTCTCTTATTTTCATATGATCTACCACTTATATAATTCTTGTGCAGGCCCCTTCTCTTCTCTTTTAAACATAAATCACTTTCACTAATATTCCTAGCTGTGTTTATAACTTTCTTCCCTAAGACACGATCAGCAACTTCACAAACAATTTCCTAAAATTATTCCATTCATCTTCTATATTTTCAAATTTTAATCTCTCCAGTTTAGTATCTACCTGTTCCTGGAAAGTTTCTCTCAAATTCATATCTTAAAGTCTATCAGTGTCAAAAACAAAACAGAGCTTTTTTTATTAATCATCTTGATAAGCATTTATTTAATGAATTTAATAAACAAACAATTCCAACAGGATTAAACATGTAAAGATTCTAACTTGTATTTTACCCCATGATGTTACCTCAAATTTGTAGAATACAGAAAAACTGAGTATGGTGGTTCAGTTACACGAGGTTCAGTTACATGAGGCTCAGCTGCACTGGGGTTCAGTTACATGGGGTTCAGTTGCACAGAAGTTCCGTTACACGGGGGTTCAGCGGGGTTGAGTTGCACGGGGGCTGAGTAGCACGAGGGTTCAGTTAAGTGGGGTTCAGTTGCACGGCGGTTCATTGCAAGGGGGTTCAGTTGCACCGGGGTTAACTTACAGGGGTTCAGTTGCTTGGGGTTTAGTTACACGAGGCTTCAGTTACAATGGAACCTTTCTTGGTAGCCTCTTGTACAATCTTCAGCCAATCCTTATCCCAATTAAATAAAAAAAACAAGTTTTTTTCACCTGAAGTAAGGAGCAACACCTTTGCACTTTGCACTAATTACGGCTACATTGTCCTTCTAAGTCCGAGGCACATGGAGGTCGATTCTTTGGGTGGTTTTTTACAGATGGGGGAGAAGTGTTCTAAACAAGAAGAGTGGATTTAAGTGTGTAGTCTAACAGTCTAGCTTTATGAGCCTGTCTAATTCTTAAAATTACAACAAGTTCACTTTCAAAAATCAATGTTCATTTTCAACATCTCACTTCATTATAATTATGATATTCTTTGGTTCATAATGATTCTTCATGGGGGGGGGGGGTCATTAACACTAACCTTGGATGAGGGACGATTCTGCTACAGCCCATCCCCCACTCTTCCCATAAGCAGGCATACGGAAAGGTAAATACATAAAAAAAATCTCCGACGGCTTTGGATATTGAAAAAGGACTGATTTATTGGACAACGTTGGTTTTAAGAACCTCTGCAAGTCTTGAAATTACAAGAATTTTACATTAACCAATGCATTTTGTATACTTGACCTTATGCTGTACATTATCATCCTTTAAGTTTAAGAAAAACACTTTTCCTGACGTTATGTTTGCACATTTTAATCTCTTTTGTTCGCGAAACGCACCACAAAACTTAAAAGGAACAGAAATTATTACGTACATACGGGGGGCTGCCACCTCCTCAATACCCCGCTGTTTACGCTAAAGTTTTTTAGAATATTTAAAAAGGCATATTGTTCTTATTAAACGGCCCTTGTTTTTCTGGAGTAATTTTTAAAGAATCGGGACAAAAAGTCAAACTTTAGCGCAAAGAGCAAGGTATTGAGGAGTGAGCACACCCCCCCCCCTCATATACGTAATAATTTTTGTTCGTTTTATGTTTTAATGTCGCTCCTTATTCCAGGTGTAAAAAAATTTACTTAATTTCTGATAGTTTTTAAATAATCCCGGGAAATCCGAATCCCCTTCCATGGAAGATGCCTCCTCCCCATAGAAAATGCCTCCATGGAAAGTTATTCCCACGGAAAATGCACCCCCTCCCGGCAGGAGTATTCCTCCCCGACAATTCCATTCTAGCTGAAAATTCCCCTCGAAAAATTTCTTTCGGACAGTCCCAGGTGAAAAAAATTTTTTGTCGCACTTTCATTTGAAAAAATTGTTTTAAAATCATGCCGGAAATTCCCTCTTCCGTGAAAAAGTTTCCCCACAAATACCCCACCCCCGAGTAGAAAGTTCCTCTCGCAGAAAATTCCATCTAGAGAATTTACCCCGTGGAAAACTCCCCCACGGTAAATTTCTAACGTGAAAATCTCCCCCCTCCATGGGAAGAAACTCTAGATATCTCCAACCTGGTTAAAATCTCCCCCTAGATAATTCACTTTAACATCTCCACATGTAAAATTCAATCGGCAAAGAGAAAATAAGACTAATAAAAAGAAATTCGTATAGGAATTCTGGCAAATTCCCCCAGTGTGAATTTTCCCGGGAAAATTCACCCCCCCCCCCTCACGGAAACTTCCCTCTCCATGTAACATTTTCCCCGAGGAAAATCCCCCCAGCAGAAAATTAACCCCCCTCCCACCCGAAAAATGTGTATACTTCCCAATAACAAATACTATACGTAAACAATGGGCAACTTCTATAACTTAGACCTTCCCCAGGGGTTGTGGGGGGTCATATTGTTTCCTAAGGCATAGTTATTTGGCCTTTCATCTATGCTAAACAAAATGGCTATCTCCAAATTTTAATCAAGCGACTTGGAGGAAAAGAGAGGAATGGGAGGGGGGCTAGTTGGCCTCCAGCCTTTTTGGTCACTTAGAAACGGCACTAGAGCTTTTAATTTCCGTTCGAATCAGCCCTTTCCTGATATTCTAGGACTATGGGTTCGATACGATCACCCCTGGAAAAAAATATAGAAAAATAAACACACATTCGTGATCTTTCTTCTGGCAAAAAATATAAAATTTCACATTTTTGCAGATGGGACTTTGAAACTAATGCAATAAAGCTCTCGGATACGTTGAATCTGGTGATGCGACTTCCATTAAGATCCCTTGATCTTTAGGGGGTGTTTTTCCCATTTTTCGAAAATCGGGCAAATTTTCTCAGGCACCTAGCTTTTGATGAATAACACTAAACTTAATGAATCTTACATAATCTCAAACAGCTCGTGGAAACGAATTATATAGTAAGAGCGATTCGTCTCAAGTCTCAATAGTAACCAAAACTTTTAAAAAATTGAGTTTTTATACCATCAAATACACCAAAAGAATCAAATTTTTATGCTGATTTTAAATATATAAGTTTCATCAAGTTTAGTCTCACCCATCAAAAGTTACGAGCCTGAGAAAATTTGCCTTATTTTTGAAAAAAGGGGAAAACACCCCTCAAAGGTCATAGAATCTTAATGAAAATTACATCATCAGATACAGCGTATTAGAAAACCTTACTGTAGAGGTTTTAAGCTCCTATGCAACAATGTGGAATTTTGTAATTTTTGCCAGAAGAAAGATCACGGGAGCGTTTTTTTTTGTTGTTGTTTTTTTGTTTTTTCTTATAACAATCCGATTCTTTTTATATATCAATTCCTTTCAAAATTACATTTCTTAAGAGTTTCGGTTACTATTAAGCTGCGTCACCCTTTACTTAGAGTAGATTACCACGAACTGTTTGATGAGACCCGTGTCAGCGGAAGCTATACCAAGAATCTAGTTCATCCTTGAATGGATTACAGAGGTTCTTTTTCTGACTATCGGGCAATGCCTTATCCAGGATTTTTGTTCGGGTGGGGGTACAAAAAATCTTAGAAAACTCATAAAAAATGTGTTTTTATGCATTTTGTTTCTGCTTTTACGAGTCAGAAAAAACATTTGGGGGGGGGGAGTTAAAACCCCCTAACCCCCCACCCCTTTAAGAGTTTTAAGAGTGTCATAGGTGAGGACATAATAGGATATGGTGCCGGTTGGTTGTCGTAGCGTCTGTCCCAAGTAATTTCATTCGTCTTTTTTATGACTACCGAGAGGGGGTATTTTTGGGAGCAGTACCTTCAAACTTAGTGTCTGATATGTGAAACCATCAGCTGAAAAGCAGTAATTCCTCATGCAACGATGGTCTAATGCTTCTAAGGAGCAAGTTTCTTCTGCCTTTAGAGGCCAGATTTACCAGGGATCCAACAGGATCCCTGGTAAGGGATCCTGATAAGGGATATATCCAACAGGATATATCGATCAGTTGACTCATACACGTTCATCTAAGTTTTTGGTTGATTCAGCTCACACTGATTATGCTACTCCTTACCTTCAGTTGAAAAAACTTGTTTTTATTATTTAATGGGAAAAAAGGCGAACCCTTTTTCTATGATAATACCAAGAAAAGATTTTGAAGTCTAAAGGGGGGATACAAGAAAAAAATATCATAGGAATAAATATATATAAATATATATATATATATATATATATATATATATATATATATATATATATATATATATATATATATATATATATATATATATATATATATATATATATATATATATATATATATATATATATATATATATATTCCATAGAATCTGAGCGTGTTTTTTTTAAATAACAATTTTAAAAAATTATTTGAGTGGGTCGAGTCATTTTATACTTGAGAAAAACATTCCAGTTTCATGCTAATTTTTTAATAAAGAAGAGAAGCAATGGATCATTTTGCGGAAACCTGATGCCTCAAACATCAGAAATACATCTTTAGGCATTCCAGCGAATCGCCAGAGCTCTACCACATCAAGCTGGAAGGGAAGAGGATTTTCCACCAAGACGGCCCTTGATTCAAAGAAATATTTTTGACTAGACATTAAGAGTAAGTTTCGAGAGGCTGGCACTCCTCTCTTACAGTAGACATCGAGGGTGTAAAATACAATATTTAATTCATTTACTTATGTGCACAGAGCGGGAGGGGGGTCATCCCCCTCCCACAATTTTTCCTATAGAGAAAATGCTTATTTGGGCCTTATTTAGGCCTTATTTTGACTAGTCAAAAGCTATGATTTTAGGTATCGAAAAGTATTGTTTGAGCTTTCCAGTTAACTACCAAATTAACCAATAGCTTGTAAACTTTGCTCAATATTAAGCTTATTAAAGCAATGAAAAGTTCTTCCTAGCAGCATATAAGCAGGGCAAGCATGGCCGTAGCCAGGAATTGTTATGAGAGAGGCTGGTGACTCGCCAGCTAATTGGGGGAGGGGGAGTCTGTCATCTTCTCTCAAAAAAGCTCTACACTCTCTTTGCTACACTCTCTACACTTCTTAGCTTTGTTGTCCTTAGCCTTTGTTCTCTTCTCAGCTAAACTCAGCAGAATTTACCTTAATATATAAATCATCCGACTCAGGGTTACAGACAAGGAACGAAAATGCCTGTTCAAAGACAGGGTCACAACTGCGTTGTTGAATGTTTGTTTGAGCTGTCCGGTTGCCAACACTTATGATGGCGTAGGCTTCTGGTGGTGATGTCGATCCTTTAGCATACTGAAAAAAAAAATTAAGAACATAAATAAGGCCAATCGAAAACTTTCAAAAAACTGAAATATTTACATACTCGCATTCAAATTCTTACTCATTACCTAACACTTTAGGAATGTTTAAAATATATCAAATTTTTTACTTTTAAATGCAAATTCGACCGATCTGGGTCTGTAAGAGACACATTTTTGGGACGACTATCCTAATATCATAAATGTGTTTAGATGAATTATAGAACAATGCTAAAGATAAGATTTCACGAGGAAATGAAATAGGACTTTGAAACAGGACGAGGAAATAAAAAAATGAAATAGGACGAGGAAACACGTAAACCACTTCAATTTAAGAGCGAGTTTCACGACTTTATGCCATTAAAACGTGCATAAAAACCTGAAAAAAACACATTTCTTCGATTTTCTTTGCGAGAAAGAAAGTTTTTCTTGTTGTTTGTGCAAAGGTTTTTTTACATCTGTTTATCTACGTGTTTATTTGTTGAAACTATTTTTTTTTTTTCGATTAAATCTTACAGATGTGAAGCCAAAATATTTAGTCTTATATTATTATTTGTGAAAAAATTGTTTGTTTTTTTCCTGCAGAGTTCACAGTGTTATTAAAAGTGTTTACCATTTTCAGCATTTTCATTTCATCAAACAGCTCGTGGCAACGAACTGTAAGTAAGGAGCGACCCGGCTCAATAGTAACCTAAACTCTAAAAAACGGGATTTTGATACCAATAGTTACATCAAAAGAATCACATTTTAATACTGATTTCAAATATATAAGTTTCATCAAGTTTAGTCATACCCGTCAAAAGTTACGCGCTTGAGAAAATTTGGCTGATTTTCGAAAAAAGGGAGAAAGACCCCCTAAAGCCATAGAACCTTAATGAAAATCACACCATCAGATTCAGCGTATCAGACAACCCTATTTGGTTTTAAACTCCTATCTGCAAAAATGTGGAATTTTGTATTTTTTGCCAGAAGAAAGATCACGGATGCGTGTTTATTTGTTTTTTGTTTTCTTTTTTTTTTCAGGGGAGATCACATCGACCCAGTGGTCCCAGAATATCGTGGGAGGAATCATTCGAACGGAAATTAAAAGTTCTGGTTCCTTTTTTAAGTGACCAAAAAACGGAAGGCAACTAGGCCCCTTCCACGCTCATTCTTTTCCCAAAGTCACCCGATCAAAATTTTGAGATAGTCATTTTGTCCAGCATAGTCGAAAATATAATAAATATGTCTCTTAGGATGACTTAATCCCCCAAAGTCCCTGAGGGGAGGGCTGAAAGTTCTGAACTTTACCAAATGTTTGCATATAGTATTGGTTATTGGGAGTATACAGACGTTTTCAAGGGGGATTTTTTTCTGGTAGTGGGGGGGGGGGGAGGGTCGGGGGTTATGTGGGAGTATCTTTCCATGGAGGGAGTTTTCGTGGGGGAAGGGACATTGCTATGAAGGGGGCGCCGGATTTCTCAGCATTATTTAAAAAACGATCAGAAATTAAATAAAAAAATAAACAAGTTTTTCAACTGAAAGTATGGAACAACATCAAAACTTAAAACGAACAGAAATAATTAAATATATGATTGGGTTAGCCCCCTAGTCCATACCCGCTCTTTAAGCCAAAGATTTTTCAGTACTTTCATAAGAGCTATTTATTACAATTAACTGCCTTTGTGATTAAGCGGTCATTCTTAAAGAATTGGAACAAAATTTGAACTTTAGCCTAAAGAGCGAGGTATTGACTAGGGGGCGAACCCCCTAATATACGTATTAAAAATATGTGGATATAGAAGTTCGTTACGTAAGTTAATTCGTAAGTTACATATATTTATTACTAATAAAAAGGTTCGTAAATAAAATTAAACAACTTTCGAGAGAGCCAATTAAACCAAACAAAAGTAAAATTAATATACAATTTTTTTTTAATTATTCATGTACGGTGAGCCAAAATCAAAACCTCCATTAATTCAAAAACGTTCAAAAATTAAATAAAAAAACAAGTTTTTTTTTAACTGAAAGTAAGGAGCAACATTAAAACTTAAACGAACAGAAATTATTCCGTATATGAAAGGGACTGTCCCCTCCTTAACGTCTCGCTCTTTACGCTAAAGTTAGACTCTTTCTCACAACTTTATTTTTTTAAACAATAAAAAACTTTAGCGTAAAGTGCTAAGCGTTGAGGAGGGGACAGCCCCTTTCATATACATAGCTTCCCTGGCTTACGTTAGCCAAGCCTCCACAGTCACACCACAAACCCCCACCCCGTGCTAAAAAATTGGTGACACTAGGACTCATGCCCCCGTCCCAAAGGGTATAAGATTGCAAGTGCAGTTTCCTACCACTCAGTGATATCAATGTCATCAAGTGATGGCTAGGGATATCAATGCTAGGGTAGGCTAGGGCGGGTATCGATGAATTTTACAGGAATTTTCCAGCCAAAAATTCTTCGGGTAGTTTCCGGTGCCAAACTTCATTAGATCCGATTAAAGTAATAAGACACATTAGGAAGTCTTTCGGTAAAGTTAAAATGGAAATATGAATTTTGATTTCTAGGCCATAGGATGGAAAATTCCAATTCCAGGAAATCTTTAAAAGAACTCCTTATGAAAATGGACACGGCGATCCTTGAACTTTGTATTTGGTCAGGGCCCACGACAAATCAGCGGGAAGGCTCCTTGAAGGTTCTGTACAGGTTTTCAAAATAAAACGATGAACTCAGCTACAGTAATTCAGAAGACTTATTTTGCATAGTATATATTTACAGAGGAGAAGAAAGAATCTAAAGACCTATAAATCCCTAAAAATGGGACCACAAGGGGCATAATAGTTCTTATTCATATCAATAATAAAAGGGATAATAATTCAAATGACATCTTTGAAGAGAAAAAAAATGAAGAAAAGTTTCGGGTTTTGAGAGCTACTTAAATAAAAAGGGAAGTTTTTCTTAAGTAAAGAGCGAAGTTGAAACTTTAAATGAACAAAAACTAACGTTTCGCAGCAATACAGTAAATGCCTATTAAATTAGATTAAGTAAACTCTATTTTTAGAACTTTGAAAAACTAGTCCTTTACTGAAAATTGAGCTTGCTTGAGTTCTTAAAAAATTTAAAATGCAGTAACATTTATGGTTGTCCTGACAAGTAAAATACTATTGATACTATATATACTATTGATGGCCTTTTAAATCAGTCTTCTATTTTCTACAGGCCAAATATTTCAACTTGTTTTTAACAACGAACTGTATAAGTAAGGTATCGGCCTAATAGTAACCAAAACTCTGAAATTTTGGATATCATTTAATGCATCAAAAGAATTGGCTTTTTTATGTTAATTGCCAATATACAAAATTCATTGAGTTTAATTTTACCTATTAAGACCTAAGACCCTGAGAAAACTTGCCTTGTTTTCGAAAAAAGGGGAAACATCCCCAAAAGTGCGAGTTTTTTGTTGTTGTTAATTCTTCTTCTTTTTTCCCATGGGTGATCGTATCGAGCCAATGGTCCTAGAAGATATGGAGAGGGCTCATTCGAACGGGACTAAAAATTTCAAAATCCTGGGAGAGAACAAGCCCCCTACCATGCCCCCTTTTCTCCAAAGACATGTGGCAAATATGGCAAATAATTTTGCGATAGCCATTTAGTTCAGCATAGTTGAAAGGTCCAATAACTATGCCTCTGAGGATGATATGACCTGCCACATCCTCTGGGGAAAGGGCTGTAAGTTATGCAATTTGTCCGTTGTCTACATATAGTATTTTCTGTTAGGAAATATACCGATATTTTTCGAGTGGGGGGGGGGGGGTTCTGCGGGGGGAATTTTCCATGGAGATAATTTTCCATGGGGAGGAAATCTTCTGTTTGAAATTTTATACGGAGAGAAGAGGGGTTTTTCTCCCCATGGTTTGAAAGACGATCAGAAATTAAATGATAAAAAAAAATTTCAGCTGAAAGTAAGGAGCAACATTAAAACTTAAAACCGCCAGAAATTACTCCTTATATGAGCAGGGATCTCCCCTTCTCTATCGATCGCTCCTTACGATAAAGTTCACTTTTTCATAATTCCTTAAAACGACTGCTGAAGCAAAAGGGCCGTTGAATTGGAACATGAAACTTTTTAAAGCACTAAAAACTTTAGCATAAAGAGCGAGGGGTAGAGGAGGGAGCAGCCCCCCTCATATACGGAATAATTTCTGTTCGTTTTAAGTTTTAATGTTGCTCTTTATTTCAAGTAGAAAAAAAATGTTATTATTTAATTCAATAAAGCGCTAGTTTTTCGAAATTCAATAGATATAGGGAAATTTTATTTGAGCTAGTTCCATTACTATATGACGCATGGATTGCGAATCAATAATTTTCTTTTGTTTTAAGTTTAAACTACTCTATTCATAAAAAAAACTTTTTTTATTTATTCTTACTCATTTCTGTTTTTTCATTTCTACTTCTATTTTTCTTATTTATCCTAGATTTGAACACACAAAATAAACCAGACAAAAAGATCTTTGTCTAACTTAGGCAATGACACCAAAAGAGATCAACGCGAGTTTGTGTTAAAATAGGGCATGCAATATAGGTTTTACTTCCTACTTCTCTCAAACTTTCCAATTAAATAATCTATAACTAGACCCAGCTATTCCTAAATTCAAGGAAACGAGATATAGCCTGCCATATTTTGGAAAAATACAAATAATGAAAAATAAAAAAATACAGAGCGAATAATAAATATCATTTTGTGTCATATTGTGACCAAATATATTGCGAAAAAAGCGACATTTATCGGCCTTAAATCACCACGCTCGAGAAATCCTAATTAACTGGATTTAACTTAATTATCGTATATACTCACAGGCAACATCTTGCAAGCATCAATGAAAACACTGACTACTCCTGTACTCAGACCAACACTTATCGTATCATTTGTGTGCTGAAAAGAATATATAATATTTAAGAGAATAAATAACAAATAGACTAAAATAAAGTAAATACACAAAAGTGTTTGGTTTTAATTTCATCGTACTGAAATTGTGCTCTTTTCCAGTGTTCTCAAGACTAAGAATAGTGTCTCAGTTCGGTCTAAAAATGTCCCCAATATTGTCTAGGAAACTTTTCAGAGATATTACTTTTTCTTATTTACTCTGAAAACTCAAAAATACGAACCTTTTTTCAATTCTTTGACAAGATTTTTCTTCTGTTTTTTCGTTCAAAAGGATTAAAATTGCAGTTTTATCCAGGGGATCTCCTAACTAATAATTTAGAACTCGATTCGACTCAACAATTTTTCCATCTTGTCGAAGAAAAATTTCAAAGGTAGGTTTAAATATATTTTAAAAACTTAAATACATTATATAATTTCTAATTTAAATATGATTTTTTAATATATCTTACTATACTATTTTGTATAATTTAATATAATTATTTTACTATAATTAGCATAAATATATTAAAAATTTGAATAAAAAAATTTAAATAATCAGTCTTTTATATTTTAGAGTGCTTCCAAACTAATACATTGGGTTTGAATTCGGCTCGAGAATTCCTCCAATCTTTTCCAAGAAACATTCCAAAGATGCTATTCTTTTTTAAATAATCAAATAATCTATACTACATATATAACTGGTAATTCAAAAACAATTATTTTAATATGATTTAATATATTCCTTAAATTTAATTTAACAATAAATTAAATATTTTTTAATAATTCAAAGTTGCAGCCTTTTCCAGGGAGTCTTTAAACTATACGTAAGGACTCTATTCGGCCTTCGGACTCGATTCAGTTCAAGAATTTCTCCAATCTTGTCCAAGAAATATTTAAAATGTGATAATGTTTTAAATAATTTGCATTTCCCTAAAATAGAAACCAATTATATTTTTTGCAATTTGCAATTTTCTATGTTCTCCCTGACCAGTGGCCTTATTACACTTTAGACACCGAATAGAGTTACTGTGAACAAGCTAAACACGTCTTTTCTTCTATTATGAGAACATATCGGACAAAAATGAGGGAATATATGGGACAAATATTGTGGGAACGGAACGCAATGCTATGCGACTTTGGAGATCGCTTACCATGAGCATGAATAATGCCAAATATTTAGAACTAATAATTTAGAACTCGATTCGGCTCAACAATTTCTACATCTTGTCGAAGAAAAATTTCAAAGGTACTAATTTTTTAAATATATTTTAAAAACTTAAATAAATTATATAATTAACAATATAAATATAGTTTTTTAATATATCTTAATATACTATTTTATATTATTTAATAGAATCATTTTAATATAATTAGTACAAATATAATAACAATTTGAATAATTTTTTTAAATAATCAGTCTTTCACAGAGTTTTTCTAAACTAATACCTTGGGTCTCAATCCGGCTCAAGAATTTCTCCAATCTTGTCCAAGAAACATTCCAAAAGTACTAATTTTTTCTTTAAATTAAATAATCTATACTACAAATATAGCTGGTAATTCAAAAACAATTATTTTACGTAATTGATTTAATATATTCTTTAATGTAATTTAACAATAATTTAAATATTTTTTAAAAATTCAAACTTGCAGCCTTTTCCAGGAAGTCTTTAAAATAATACGTAAACACTCTATTCGGCTGAGAATTTCTCCAAGCTTGTCCAAGAAATACTTAAAATGTGATAATGTTTAAATAATTTGCATTTCCCTAAAATAGAAACCAATTATATTTTTTGCAATTTGTAATTTTCCATGTCCTCCCTGACCAGTAGCCTTAAAACACTTTAGTCACCGAATAGAGTTACTGTGAGCAAGCTAAACACGTCTTTTCTTCTATTATGAGAATATATCGGACAAAAATGAGGGAATATATGGGACAAATATTGTGGGAACGGAACGCAATGCTATGCGACTTTGGAGATCGCTTACCATGAGCATGAATAATGCCAAATATTTAGAACTAATAATTTAGAACTCGATTCGGCTCAACAATTTCTACATCTTGTCGAAGAAAAATTTCAAAGGTACTAATTTTTTAAATATATTTTAAAAACTTAAATAAATTATATAATTAACAATATAAATATGGTTTTTTAATATATCTTAATATACTATTTTATATTATTTAATAGAATCATTTTAATATAATTAGTACAAATATAATAACAATTTGAATAATTTTTTTAAATAATCAGTCTTTTACAGAGTTTTTCTAAACTAATACCTTGGGTCTCAATCCGGCTCAAGAATTTCTCCAATCTTGTCCAAGAAACATTCCAAAAGTACTAATTTTTTTTTTAATTAAATAATCTATACTACAAATATAGCTGGTAATTCAAAAACAATAATTTTACGTAATTTATTTAATATATTCTTTAATGTAATTTAACAATAATTTAAATATTTTTTAAAAATTCAAACTTGCAGCCTTTTCCAGGAAGTCTTTAAAATAATACGTAAACACTCTATTCGGCTGGAGAATTTCTCCAAGCTTGTCCAAGAAATACTTAAAATGTGATAATGTTTAAATAATTTGCATTTCCCTAAAATAGAAACCAATTATATTTTTTGCAATTTGTAATTTTCCATGTCCTCCCTGACCAGTAGCCTTAAAACACTTTAGACACCGAATAGAGTTACTATGAGCAAGCTAAACACGTCTTTTCTTCTATTATGAGAACGAAACTCGATGTCATGCGATTTTGGAGATCGGTTACCATGAGCATGAATAATGCCAAAGGACGTTCAACCACAGGGGTAGAGATGATCTTCTTACATTCCACCCACAAGAAATATTCTCCACCTCGGGTTTCTCAATGCTAGCAATATAGCCTATTCATCCTTGACCTATTTTTGTGTTACAATTATATTGTTTGTGGTTTATTTTGTTTTTAGTTATTATTTTGTTATTATTATATGGTTTATTTTGTTATTTTTATGTGGTCTATTTTTTTTTTTTTTTTTTTTTTTTTTTTTTTTTTTTATGATTACATAAAAAAAATGAAGCTTCTAAATATCTTCATAACAAAAAGAAAGGGAATTGAACCACAAGATGAATGATGATGAAGATGATGAAGATAAAAGATGAGGTAGAATTAAATGAATTGAGCCAACCGGTGGAACTTGCTTAGGTTGAGAGATTGGCTACAAATGTAAGTTTAACCAAAATGTAACATGGCATTTTTTGTATTACCACACCAGTACCGCCTAAATACTTTTTTCAAAGTAAACTCTTAAAAAGCAGAATATTTACCGTGTTTGAAATATATCTGCTGGATTTTCTTCTCCCCCCCCCCCCAAGAATTGATCAATAAAGACTAATTAGCTGTTTAACTCGAGAATTAAAATTACAAGTAATCGTAATAATCGCTATCCTTTCACTATTAGACGATTCTCACACCACAATTGGAATAATTTTCGATACAGCTATTTGTTTCGGCGGCTACTCAACTTAAAAAAAAGTGCCAAAAACGAGCCGATATTTGCATTCTTCCCGAGGGGTCTTTCGGAAGAATTCGTTCAATAGGGTCCTTTGTGAAACTGCAATACAACTAGTGTTTCGTGAAATTCGAGGGTAAACTATTCGGTTTCTTAAGCGCTCCAAAAAGTTTCAAATATGCCCTTGCTTTTGAAACGTAGGAAAAAGCGAGCTTAATTATGAGGGTTTCTTTTCACAGTCCAAATGGTTATAAAGGTGGGATGCAAAACCACCCCTGACTACAGTGAGCTACTCACCATTTTGAATCTTGAGTGTATGCAAATCTTTTCCATTTTCTTGCCTTAATATACGAGTTGGACGAAATATGAAAGAAACTGGAACCAGAAGAGCGATAACGCAACCTCCCATAAAATATAAGATCTTTTTTTTTTAGCCCTAGTTGCCAGTAAAAGAAAGACGGGTGAAAATAAAATAACGATTTATTACCAAAGTTTTCCAACATTATGTAAAATCAAGATTTTCACCTTAACGATTTAGGTGCTTATCTTACCTGTGTCCAATTTTTGTACTCTTTTCATTTGAAATGCCCCCGCCAATGATTTGAATTGACGGTTTCAAACGGTTCTGGGTATTATGGCCCCTGTTCTGGGGCCATAATACTTGCTGGGTAATAACGCTTACTGCAGATTCTCATTATGAAACTTCCTGCAACGCCTACCGAGAGCTATTTGGAAACAGAAGAGGCCTGCCGACTTCCGAAATTGTTCAGATACATGGAAGCACCCGTTATCCCACAACAACGGTAACAGCGTTGCCAGATCTTTGAAATAAAGTGTACTAGTTTTCCGACTAAAATTATACCGCGAGAAATAAATTTGTACCATCAGCAGGTTAAAGATTTGCGTAGCGAGAAGAAAATTTTCAATAAATTAAAAATTAAACAGACATAGGAGTCAGAAAGGAGCAAACAAAACCGAGACGAGCCGGAAAATTTGTATCATACCAAAAATACATTATAAGACCACACTGGCTATACATGACGTAGGAAACAAAGAATAGAAAGTAAAATAAATGAAAAAAAAATCAAGAAGCTGAGAAAAATGAGGGTAGTATCAGCCAGTTGAACAATACGAAGAGAAAATAAGCAAATACTTCGACAAGGACCTCAGCCAAGTCGTCCTCAGTGCTTTTATTTTTCTTAGCACTGAGAACGACTTGGCGGAGGTCCTTAACAAAATATCTGCTTATTTTCGCTTCATATCGTTCCACTGGCTGACACTACTGTCGATTTTCTCTGCTTTTTTTTTTCATTTATTTTTTTTTCTATTCTTTTTTAAAAACAATTTGCCAAAAAGTTTGCAATTGTACCTTATTATACCAGAACCTCTAAATTGTACCAAAATCGGTAAAATTGTACCACGCTAGCGACGCTGACGGGCAATCCAACTGCTCCCTGAATAATTTAAATAGAATATTTTCATACACCCACCATATAGTCCCAACTTAACACCGAGTGACTTCAATTTTTTCCTTGGAATTGATGAGGAGGCTTGAGAGGTTGTACTGACAATTCGGCGAGAAACTCAAAGAACAGTCTGTCACAAGTCACTTCAAATCACTGAAATTTTCAAGTTTATAGGACAGGTTCTCATTTTCCCCAGTGTTGCTACGTTGGAATGTGTAAATAAAAAGGCAAAAATAATTGGGTAAATTACAGCCAAAAACGATATAATTGCATACAGAGGTCTGTTACACTGAAAAATAAATTCCAAATTTTTGCCCTAATTTTTTTCCCGAATATGGCCATGTAAGTTTTCACTTAACCAATTGAAACAATCAGACTTCATCCATTTTCGCTGTACTAGGTATTTTAATTATGTTATAAAGAAAACTAGTAATGTGTTTTCGCTTCACCCTTTTATAAAATAATTGTTTAATGGGGTTCATTGATTTGGCAGCTGAACCATTCTTTAAAGAACAATAAATACGACGTTTTAATTTAATTCTTCATATATGACATTGTTTATTACGTAGATTTATCTTCGCCATTGGTCAATTTATCCTCACTTCCTTTTGACTGAATTTATAGCCCTTTGCGAATTTAAGTTCGAAATTTTCAACCAATTTTCTTGGCTGAAAACTTAAGCTTAATTGAATTATAATCAGATCCAGTACCTCGGGACGTATGGAGGTGGCGGAGAGCTAATGTCCTCTAACTCCCCCCCCCCCCGAAAAAACTTAAATTTTAGCGGATTTCTGGGTTCTTCTTATCGAAATTACCAAAAAAAAAATGTATTTTTATTATTGCCACGACCCCCCCGCCACCAAGCCTACGTACCTACCAGTAATACATCTTCTTCACAACTTTTTTGAATTCTTTGATTTATGAAGCTATTTGAATTGGAAGCTGAGCCCTTCACGATTCATTTATTTCTTTAATACTATCACAACGTAGAAAGCTCTCACGTTCATGCACAAATAAAAATTGTTATTTTTCTCTATTATTCTTTCAAACATTTTTATAGTTGAATTATACATCCATTAAAAAAAATAACTATATTTAATTTCAACTTAGCTTTATTTAATTCGCACTCTCTTCGACTTGCTTTCTCGGAAAGAGGAAAAAAGAAAGACAAACTATCGTAAAGAAGAAGCAAATTCAAGAGAACTAATTTTGAGCAAAGAAATAAATACTCACGTCCTTGAGACGAAGAGGATCCTTTGAAAGAGCAAACCAGGTGAGCTCTAAATGAATAGCCCCTTTCTGAACGTCTTCAAGCTTTGCCCACTAAAAAAAGTACGTTATTCACAACTGGTATAAATGGAAAGGGCTAGAGGGGCTAAAATACTAAGGAATTGAGAAGCACAAAGTGGGGAAACAATCTCTTGTAAAAAACGAGAAATTTGAATGAATAGCCCCTTTCTGAACGTCCTCAAGCTTTGCCCATTGAAAAAAAAGTACGTTATTCACAGCTGGTATAAGATTGGAAGGGCTAGAGGGGCTAAAATACTGAGAAATTGAGAAGCACAAAGTGGGGAAACAATCTGTTGTAAAAAACAAGAAATTTGAATGAATAGCCCCTATAGGAACGTCCTCAAGCTTTGCCCACTGAAAAAAAGTACGTTATTCACAGCTGGTATAAGATGGAAAGGGCTAGAGGGGCTAAAATACTGAGAAATTGAGAAGCACAAAGGGGGGTAACAATCTGTAGTAAAAAGCAAGAAATTTGAATGAACAGCCCCTTTCTGAGCGTCTTCAAGCTTTGCCCACTGAAAAAAGTACGTCATTCACAACTGGTATAAGATGGAAAGGGCTAGAGGGGCTAAAACAGTGAGAAGCACAAAGTGGGGAAACAATCTCTTGTAAAAAACGATAAATTTGAATGAATAGCCCCTTTCTGAACGTCCTCAAGCTCTGCCGACTGAAAAAAGTACGTTATTCACAGCTGGTATAAGATTGGAAGGGCTAGAGGGGCTAAAATCCTGAGAAATTGAGAAGCACAAAGTGGGGAAACAATCTGTTGTAAAAAGCAAGAAATTTGAATGAATAGCCCCTTTCTGAACGTCCTCAAGCTTTGCCCACTGAAAAAAAGAACTTTATTCACAGCTGGTATAAGATGGAAAGGGCTAGAGGGGTTAAAATACTGAGAAATTGGGAAGCACAAAGTGGGGTACAATCTGTTGTAAAAAGCAAGAAATTTGAATGAATAGCCCCTTTCTGAACGTCCTCAAGCTTTGCCCACTGAAAAAAAGTACTTTATTCACAGCTGGTATAAGATGGAAAGGGCTAGAGGGGCTAAAATACTGAGAAATTGAGAAGCACAAAGTGGGAAAACAATCTGTTATAAAAAATGATAAATTTTTTGAAAACCCTAATAACCCTGTCTCTTCACTAGAAAAATTCCTATTCCAAATAACCCCTTTTTTAATGCTAGTTCCAACATTACATTCAATTATAAGATCTCTTTGGTTTATAGCATGGATCAATCACATAGTTGACAATATCTAAAGTAATAATAAAAATACACAGCCCTATTTTAATTTTTAATTTATCAGTTGACATGGCTGAGATTCCTTAACCAAAGATGGCTTCAACCATAGCTTAACCATAGTTCCCTGCGGCCCAGAGGATAAGTTTATTAATTTATTTATTTTAAATTTATTTAAAATTTTTGAATTGAATTATAAGTTTATTTTGACGTAAAAACTTAGTCGCGTGAACGTGTTTCGTCCTTTTCTGTAAAAACTGTGATGTTTTCTGTAAATTCACTTTCATGAAATTCACATAGTAACTTGAGCGATACATGTAATCAAAATTTGATTATTATCTTTTGACTATAAACAATTTGTTATCTCGTAAGATAACAATTACTTACTAATAACAACTTATTATTAACTTTGATTTTACGGTTTTATTATTAACTTTTAGTTTATTTCATTTGGAAATTTTCCTTAAGGCATGCCAGAACCAGAACTTGCTTCATGGCTCAGTTTAAGCATGACTCCCAACTGCCCCGGGGCATGTGAGTGTTTTTGATTTTTAGAGAATGTAATTACATGTAATATAAACACATTATTATTAGCTTTTACCGCACTACTAACATTCCCTATATGCCCCGGGGCAATGCGTTAATAAAGTCCCTGCAATGCGTTAATATTTATGAAATCAAGAGGACTGGGGCAATAGCCCGATTGGGCATCAAATATACATACTAAAGATCCCTGCATGATTCTGATTCCAAAAAGGTGTAGGATGAGGAAGAGATATCAGAGAATCGTTGCAATATCTGTAGAATAATACTAGAAAAAACATAAAAACTAATGATGTGTTACAGTTTGTTAGTGGGCATGGGGGGGGTAGGAGGGACTTTCCCCCAGGTCCAGTCATGGCGAGGTTGAGGGTAAAGATCCTCTAGAGCCATTGATGGCGCATAGGGTCTCGATAATTATCGATGTTTCAGTTACCAGGTATTCTTCTTCCCTAGGACAGATAGCAAGCTCGTTGCTCAGCTTTGCGGCAGCTGGCTAAGGCCCCCTATTGCCAAGAAGAGATCCAATGCAACACCATGGGATAGATTGTATCTATCTAGTGCATTATGGAGCTAATATTGTTGATTCAGCTTTTCATGCTGCCAGCCAGCCAGTATGGGATCTACGTGATTATGTAAGTGGCGGTAGAGGGGGTAATGGGAAGTTGGGATTTTGCAAATAGGGTCCAATATTTCTAGAATTATTGCGAAAAATTATTTGAATCAAACTTAGGAAACAGGTGCTTTACCCCTAGTCTCTCTTGAATTACAGGAGCATGCTTAATCAAAGCATTACAGTACATTTTGAGTGTAACGTAGAAAAGTTTATTTATATGCATGCCTGGACACAGGGGACGGTAAATAAGAAGAACTTGGAAACACCCCCTAAGACTTAATCTTAGTCCTTAGACCTGACAGTTTCATCAACCTAGGACAGCTGCTAAGGAATTCCCTACTTTGTACACTACTATCCTATCCGCTATTTTTACCATTTTTATTTTCAACTGAACAGGCAAACGCGGATTTTTCAAATCTTCAGTTATTCTACTTACCAATTCTTTCTTTCCAGCTTTCACTAAACTGTGTATGTCCACTGTGGCTCTAAATAAGAAAAAGAAGAAAGTTGTTAGAAAAAAACTTCTAAAATTGCTATAACACTAATAAGAAACTTAAAAATCTAAAACCACAAAAATTAATTACAAAAATGAAAAATTGCAAAGAAACTGAAACTTGCAAAATAACTATAAAACTGAAACCCGGTTTACCCCCCCCCCCCCCCCGAAATGTTTGTCTGACTCGTAAAAACGTAACAAAAACGGATATAAACAAATTTTGTACGCGCTTTTTGAGGTTTTCTTGTGTAAAAACCCCCCGATTCCCCCCGATTTTCCTGTGGAAAACCCCCCCGACGTATCATAAGAATCCTTTTTCCTTTTTGCCTTTAAATAATTTCAATTTCCGTATACTATGAAAAAGACGAGTTGCAATATATAGTAGCAAAGACAAATTGTAGGCATGGGAATAGAAATGAAGCATATTGCACAGAAAAAATTAAATTTATTTTTAAAAGAAAAACAGGTTTTTAGCAGTCCCTTTGAGGATATGATGCCTGATGAGAAGATAAATGATCACAAACCATAAATCGACGTATCATCATATTCTACTAAGATTTTGACTCTCAACCGATTATTGAATGATGATTTCTTCAATTTCTTTCAATTTACTAAGTCAGCATTGATTTGGAATAAGTACCGGATTCGTAAAGTCTTACTAAATCAATTACTGACTGCCAGCCAATTCCTTAAATTTACTAACTTGTCATTTTTCAGGTTAATGAT
Organism: Artemia sp. Qi Xiang Cuo; assembly: GCF_049724085.1. NCBI lineage: Eukaryota > Metazoa > Arthropoda > Branchiopoda > Anostraca > Artemiidae > Artemia > Artemia sp. Qi Xiang Cuo. Next base: position 60,288,368 of record NC_142812.1, read on the forward strand.
ACAATGGGTGACACATACAATGGTATGAAGGGGCGCGGATCGAATTTTGAAACTTTATTGCTCAAAAAATTCGTACGCTAGAACTTTGAAGCTTTTCTTCATGACAATTTTTCAACATACATTACTCAAGATGGGTTTTAAGCACCTCTAACACGCGAGTCGCTTATTTTACTGATGATTCGTCATCATAATTGCTCAAGATGCGTCATCGTCACTATGCGTCATACGTCATCGTCATCATTGCGTCATCGTCATTACTCAAGATGGGTTTTAAGCACCTCTAACACGCGAGTCGCTTATTTTACTGATGATTCGTCATCATCATTGCTCACGATGCGTCATCGTCATTGTGCGTCATGCGTCATCGTCATCATTGCGTCATCGTCATTAGTCAAGATGGGTTTTAAGCACCTCTAACATGCGAGTCGCTTATTTTACTGATGATTCGTCATCATCATTGGTGATCATCATACTGATGATCGTCATCATTGGTAAATATAGTACCAATAGAACTTGATAGTCAATTCAATTACAAGATCTGAATTAGAAATTAGAGCTCAATTTATTGTTTGGACTATTTATCCTCTTTCAGCATGGATAAGGCATTACTATATAGACTCTCAACCTCGGCGAGCACCCCGCAAGGTTCTTACCTTCTTAGAATAAGAACCTCAAGGTTCTTACACCTTCTTAAGAATGAATTAAAGCAATAAAAAGTGACCATTTTTAGAAACAATAGATTAATTGACGTCATTGACGACAATTGATATCAAATATATTGCAAAACATTTTTTATTTGTTAAAAAAAAATTTTATAAGACATTATAAGTCTAAATCTTTTATTTTCACAGTCAAAATAAATAAATAAACTAAACAACACTTTCACGCTGGAGTAAACTTATGAGGGTTTGCGATTGAAAACCCTTATAAGATTTGCGACCTAGAGGTTTCGGCAATTCCTAGGGTAATTCCCCTGGAGGAATTGCATAAGAATAGGTTTACGTCCACATTTGAGTGACAGTTTATCCAAATGTGAGCTACACGAAAAATGTGATTCGATCCCACTAATCAAATCAAATGGAAACGAATGTAAAACAAAGTCACTAAATTAGACGTATTTGTCTTTCCCTATTTTTCTAAGGGTCAACTTAAAAAAAAAACAATTTACCGGAAGTTTTACGGAAGAAATAGTGAGATAAACTTCTAAGAAAAATGCAAATTGGTTTTCAACCGAAAATAATTTGATCCTTCTCGACTATTAATCCCTGTTCCACAAAATTTTCCTAAGGATATACATGGTTAAGAGTGAGTCAAGATTGTAAATAAAAACAATAGAGAAGTTTCCTCTGAGGAGAAATTAAATACATTTTGCAATTTAAAATCATTTAAATATGATTTTCGACTATTAAATCCTATTTTTGGAAAATATCTTTAAAGTACTAAGGACATAAAAATCAAAACATTGTTTGCCTCCACGACCCATAGGTCTATTCCTACCTTAAAACAAATTTTTTTTAAGATTTCTTATTCGGTTGTTTCAAAATTCTAAAGTTTCTAAAGAAGTAACATCCTGTCAATGTTGCCACATTGAGTCATGAAAGAAATAAGTAAAACTAATTCAATAATTTGACAATACTTTTCATCCTTAAAAAAATTCAAACATTAACAATCTATGGACTTCCAAAGAAAACTACATCTCAAAAGGATCCTCCACCTTCTTCAGCTGGTCGGCACAACATTTGTTGGCTTCTTTTTGGCTGCAACAATGTTCCTTTTTTTGTTTGGTGGCTGTTTAAATATACGGATGTTTTTCATTGTAGATTAAATTCCCGATTTTTCTTAATTCTCTAAGATATACAGGCTGTGTAAATTTAAATTTACGATTCAGACAATTAGAATTCAGTTTCACTGTCCTCGGTACTTTACGAACATACAAATTAAGAATCGTCCGAACACCCAGACGATAAATAAAAAAATTATAGACGATAGCTTTGACGGTAAAATAAACATAGTTTTCAATGAAAATTCATTTTTTGGTTTTGCTAGACTTTTATTCCATGTTTCCAAAAATTCCTTTAAGAATATACACAGTTATATACAGAATATAAAAAGCCCAAAATTGATAGCAATACCTCAGAACTTTTGAAAAGAAAATTTTCTATAATTTTTCTTTTTATTATTTCGAATTTATGGAACTTTCAGGGCAACTTCACATATTCTGCAGCGTTGCCAACTTGAACAGTGAAAATGAATAAGCGAAACTAATCGGTTAAACTTTACAACATTTTTCGTCCGCAAAAATGTGAAAATGAAATCCTGTTGAACCCCAAAGACAATTGTACCTTTTCAGAAAAAGCTACATTTTTTTAAGCTGTTGGGGTTTTAGTTTATTTTGGCTGATTTTTCAATCAAGTTTTTTTTTTGTATCCGCTACTACCAACAGTGCAAAAATACACAAGGAAGTATTCTCCATTAAAAACCAACCTCTCAGTTTTCCTAATTTTTTAAGATATATGTAGTTGTGCAAGTTCCCACTTAACCACTTCAAACAGGCCAAAATCACATTTTAAGCAGTGTTAACCAATTAAAACAGTGTAAATGAATAAGCGAAACTAATCTATTAAATTTCACAACGTTGGTTGTTCATGAAAATTCGAGCATTGAAATTCTGTTGACCCCAAATACAACTATACCTTTTTCCGGAAAAGCTACATCTTTTTTAATATTGGGCTTTTAGCTTATTTTTGGCTGATTTTTCACCCAAGTTTTTTTTTCAATTTGGCACCCACTACTACCCAAAATTGCAGAAATATATGACGAAATCTTTCTCAAAACTAAATTTTCAATTTTTCCAAATTTTCTAACTTATATATGGTTGTGTACGTTTCCAATTCAAACATTTCATCTTCACTGACATTGGTACTTCAAGAGCAACAGTTAAAAACCTAAAGCAAAGTAAATATATCTGCTTTCTGAACAGCTTCAACAATAAAATATGAGGAGAACCTAGAATGAGCTAACCTTCCCAGTTTTTCATCTTTTCTTCCCTTGTCCCAGTCCATGATAGTAACAATAATATTGAAAGCAGGGTGAGAGCACAGAGAGGGCATGCAAGTCTGAAATGGGCAGGGGCGGAGTTACAACTAAAGGCATACAAAAAAGCAAAGACAAGGAATTAGTAGAAATGGTTATACTAGTGCAAAAAGACAGAAATGTCGGACCAATCAAAAGTAACAGCTCTAAAATAACAGTTGTGGTCCGAATTCAAGCCAACGACCCAAAAAAAACATGGTGAACTGTAAAAACAAAAATGGACAAATATAACCCCATATTGTAAAATGCACGTTTAGAATCAAAACATAGTATGCACCTTTTAACAAATAATGTTTTTAACGTTTTCACAAAAGCTGGTAATTAAAGGTTTACGAAGTGGTTGATTACAAGCCTGAGGATAGTGTTATAAGTTGTTAAAATCCCACTAATGGAGGTGTTTTTAGGCCACATAATGGAGGTCATTTAGGCCACACCAAAGTTCTAGAGTATATATATATATATATATATATATATATATATATATATATATATATATATATATATATATATATATATATATATATATATATATATATATATATATATATATATATATATATATATATATATATATATATTGAAAATAAGAGTCAGTACTCTAAAGCTCTAGTATTGCCTAAATAAAGAGTCTTGTGACTGCAAAGTACGTTTTCCCGAGCCGTTGCTTATGGAAGGTTTGGTTATAGAAACTTTGGAGTGGGCTCATTCGAGTTGGAATTAAAACCTTTAGAACCATTACAAGAGTAAAGATGAGTTGACGACAAACCGGCCTTCTCCCGTTCTCTTTTGTGCTGCAGCTTCCCCACGTCCCTAATGGTAACTCAATCAAAATTTTGAGACAGCCATGTTGCTCAAAACAGTAAAAATGGCCATTAAAAATGCATTTGGTACGACATTACCACTGAAGTCCCTGGGAGAGAGGGCTGTAAATAACACAAATAGTCAATCGTTTCACTTAGGTCTTTTAACAGGAAAAGGGGGAGATGTTCGATGTCGGGTGTGCGATTAGATCGAAATTTTCAGAAATCACTCTGAGGGTCAAAAGGGCCAAACATCTTTTTGTGGATGGGCATTTTAGTGTAGAAGCCCTAGAAATGGACTAAAAAACTATTTGTTTCACATCTGTTTGAAGTTTACAGTTCTAAGTCATTGAGTCACAATCTAGGTTTTTGCAATTCATCATTTCGTTGTACCCTTTGACGCAGCTTGAGAAATATACGGAGAGCGTCTTAGCCAAATTTTACCAAAATTATTACATGCAAGGTGAACACGACGACCCCACTATATACTCATCTTGAAAGAATTGAGTCATTGAGCCAAGGTAAATTCAATGTATAAAAAACTGTTCCTGGCCTAACCCACCCAAAAAGGGGGTTCTAAGAAGGAACTTCCAATCAGCTGAAACGTATATCCTTGAGTTACATCCTGTTGCTACAAGTCAACCAGGAGCATTTAATCGAAGCATTTGTTATTTAAAGAATTCAATAAATGACATCTAAGAAGGTAAGAAGATAATGTAATGAAGACGATCCACAGGTCTCTCCAAACTTTCTAACATCTTTCTATTATCCAAAATACCCTTATTGAGCCAATCTGCTAGGAGACGCTCGTTTAATTTCGAAAGTACTGGAGTCAGATTATAGGGCAGACTCCACTGAAGTCCCAACCTACTCCCTTCTTCTCAATGGGCGTCACGTGGCTATACTTCCAAGATAGTGGAGAACCACCGTGCACACATGTAGTATTATAAATATTCACTAGTGCTGTGGATATTTATACCGGTACATCTCCACTACATCTCCATCGGCATCTGCATCGCGATTCAGCATGCTCTATACTTCCCTGGTAAAATGTACGTTTTGATTCTATAAGCTTATTTCTGTCACGTATTTTTATTAGCAAATTGCATTGTTCCTCATTTCGGGACAGATGAATTATCCCATAATTTCACAACTGCGACTAAATTCATCAAGAAGTCAGATGGTTAGATCCCGCCCTATCTTAAGCCAACAAAAAAAATCGTTCTTTTTTTAGTAAAATTTCAAGGCAGTAAAATGAAGGAAAGTTTACAGAATTTTCAAGCTAAACCCATAAAATGCAATGAAATGAAATGGACAACAACCCTTAAAAGACTAGTTTGCAAAATATATGTCAGGTCATCTCGTAAATAGACAGCCAATGGAAAGCCAAAAGCAAATAAAAAGCCAATGATGGATAAGGCATACACTTTAGCTTGAATTCGCTCCGTTATTGCAGTAATTATGTGTACACAACATCTACATACAGCAAATGCTGCATTAGATCCTTTGAGATGTCAATTGGGGGAACCTTTATTGTTTTCTCTTCTCTTCTATTTTCATAGTTACACATATCGGTGTTACGGTGGGAATATTTTTTGGTTGGAAGTTGGAATATCCGAAAACTGTTCTGATGGGATAAGAGAAGTGACAGTACAATTGATTCCAGTTGTGTGCTTAGGTGTGTAATTATTAGTAGGTTCACAGGTTCTTTTACACATGCTAATAGTTTAATTCTTAGTTACCTGCCTAAATAATCATCATTTTTCCCTAAAATCGGAGGATCATAATCCCAAACACGAACTGACAAAACCTGACAACGCATCGATTCCACTGTGACCTATCCAGAAAAAAAATAGTTTTATTTTTTTCTTTTTTTTTTTTTTTTTTTTTTTGAACGGTGAGTTTTCATTACGATAAACGTTCCAGATGGTACAGCATTAAGAATATTTAATAAATACACCTACAAGAATCTATAAAAACAAGACCTTATGGGCAATATCCAAGAAGAAAGATCCGAACTAGATCCCCCAGGCTGTTGCTAAGATAATGCAGATGAGCAATTTTGATAGCCTGGGTGTACTTGGTTTCTTCCAGCCTGTATCGCTACTTCACCAGGAATGGGCTCTTGTCTTACAGGGTTCGTAGCGTCTATAATTTTAACAAATTGGAAACCAAATATTTAGACACTTTCCCTCTGTCCCCTCACTCCAAAACTTGGTAAATTCCCAAATTTGACTTCGAATTTGTATTATTTGAGAAAGAGCACCGAAAACCGAAAGACGGGTTTTAAACATGCTCAACTCTTTCAACACACCAACTTTTCAAATTAGTAAGTTTATTTTCAAACTGTTTTGTATGTTTTGGTGTGCTAAATTTTTCACAAAAACCCAAAGTTAAAAATGGCTCCTTTAGAATCAATTCAGGAGATAAGGGGGGGGGGAATAAACTACCACAATCATCACCAAAATCTTTTGAAATAAGTATTTATGGATTATGCAGTATTAAGGATTAGCAGAAAAAGAGAAATTTTTAAATTTCTCGTATACGTAATAATTAATGTTCGTTTTAAGTTTTAATGTTGCTCCTTACTCTCAGTTTAAAAAAAAACTTGTTTTTTTAATTAAATAATTGCAAGAACCAACACAAAGATAAAATATCAAGAACATCAGTTGTTATGGAATTTAATTTTCTTGAGACAGTAGTCAACTAGATCCTTTTCTAAAATTACTATGATTGTGGCACTCAATATGCCACATGTGCCGCATTGTGCCACTTGGTTTTTGTGGGTTATTTTGATTGCGGCACTAGTTGCCAAAATTTCATTTGCAGATTGTGTTGATTTGTGATGCATTTTAAGACTTTGATCCTCTTGAATTTTTAATAATTCCATTTCTCCTCTGGCACTTTCATTCAAAATCAAACAGTTCGTGGTAACAAACTGAAGGTAAGGAGCGACGCGGCTCAATAGTAACCAAAACTCTAAAAAGCGGAATTTTGATATCAAAAGATATATAAAAAAACAGCTTATTATGTTGATTCAAAATATATAAGATTCATTAAGCTCGGCCGTCCTAGCCGAGTGGTTAGCGCTCCCTTGAAATCCTGAGGTCAGGGGTTCAAGTCTTGGTGTCGTTGATTATTTGGTTTAGAATAGGGTCAATGGTGTGACCCTGTAAGCTCATCCAGAGTCGACCCAGCTCTAAATAGGTACCTGGAGAAATCTGGAAAAAAACGAGATACTTCGGATGATTTGCTTCCACCCACGCGTTGCACTCCCGGTCGAAGGCATCGAATCAGGAGATTCGAATCAGAACCTGCGCAACGCAGACCCATCAGTCACCATGCGAAAAAGTTTTTTTTAAGATTAAGCTTAGTGTTACTGGTTAAAGGCTACGAGCCTGAGAAAATTTGGCTGATTTTCGAAGGGAGGGGGGGGGGCAAACACCCCCTAAAATTATAAAATCATAATGAAAATCACAACATCAGATTAAATGCACCAGAGCCCCGTTGTAGGGGTTTCCAGCTCCTATCTATAAAAATGTGGAATTTTGTATTTTTGCCAGAAGAAATATCACAGATGCGAGTTTTTTTTTTCTTCTTTTTTTGCCAGGGGTGATCACATCAACCAATGGTCCTAGAACATCGGGAGAGGGCTTTTTACGTATAGAGCGAGGTGATTAGAAGGGGGTAGCCCCTGTCATTTACGGAATAATTTCTGTTCGTTTAAGTTTTAATGTCACTCCTTTCTTTCAGTCAAAAAAAAACTTGTTTTTTTATTTAATATAATGAGAAATCGGCAACCCCTCGTGAAGAACGCCAGTCTCGAATGGATTTATAAGAGAAATTAGAGGTATCTTTAAATTATTCGAATCATCAAGCTACAAATGATAGTCTTTTAATAACTCCTCTAATTTGCGTATTCACTCAGTTTTTTCTCATCCATTTTAGAAAATTTTTTCATCAAAATATGAAAGGGATTGAACGTTTTTTGGTTAAATCACGTTTAAAAAACCTATTTTTAAAAATAAAATTAGATTCGTTCGAGAAAGATCAGTATTAACTATGTAATTTCCTTTTAGCGCTAGGTCGAGGGATTGTAGACGGTCCATTATATTAGTTAAGAAAATACGATCGCTAATACATTCATCATCCTTTAATTCCTGACAGCGTTTTTCTTTGTCGTTAGGAAAACTTTTATTTGTAGCTTCTGTTTTTCTTACGTGTCCAAACATTATGACGGTACAGTTAGATAAATCTTTATCATATTTCCTTTGTTTTCATCTTGACGAAGATAAATTACATTTGTTCCAATTACTTTTTTCATTTCTTATCGAGAGCTAAGTCCATTCTCTAAGAGCCGCAAGCCTCAATTTAGGCGTGTGTGCTATATGTTAAATTTTGTTCACAATTTAATTTTGTATCTAAATATTGAAACTGTAACTATGTTATAGTTAAATTTTGGGTATCAAATGGTAGCATATTATAGATGGCGTTGTTGTTAAATTGTCCTATGCGGAAAGCGTTTAATGATGATGGATTTAGGACAACTAGCAAGTAAACCTGTAAGAATTTTTGAAAATAAGCGCTTACGGGAGAATTTTCCAGAAAAAAAAATTAGAATCCAAAAACTCATCAGATAAAAGCCCATTTTAATAAAAAAAAATAAAACTGTTGGATTTAAACGGACAAGATTAAGAACAAACTATTCAGAGTAAAAAAAGAACAATTTTGCTAAAATATGCTGAAAAGATGATGATTAGGAAATAAAGATGGCACTGTTGAAATTTTGTGGTTGCCAAAGTAGGATGACCCTGGAATCAGATTTCTGATTCTGATTGTGATTTCTGATTCTGATTTCTGATTGCAGAATTTTTAGGGATGATGAATTTTCAGTAAATGAATTTACAACTATATTTGAGAATGAGTATTTATAGATAATCAAAAAACAAACTCAAACTATGATAAAAAAGAAACCATTCTTATTGTTTAAGAAAAGTGCTATGAAATAGAACATGGCCAACACCTCCTCTATCCCATCTACAAGAATTTCCTCCCACCTCCATTTCTTCCTCTTAGATCCCAATTCTCCACAGAATCGGCTGCTAGTTCTAAAATTGTCACCGGTTTCCTCCAGATTACAGCGTTATTCGCGAAGCTTTGTGCCTAGTTTTGTTTGTGCTTTTGATAGTTCGTAGCTTGTGCGTTTTGATAACTTCTGTGCTTATTGACAAATTTTTTGAGTTTACCATATTTTAATCACTATAGTATTTTTATATTATAACTAATTGCTTGACTGAAAGATGCCATATTTGGTCATGCCTGTAGAAGCGTATCTTGTTTTCAATAAATGTTTGTTTTTGTTTCTTATTTTGAACATGCTGAATTTTCTTCAGCATAAATAACTTTTTCACCCAATAATTTCAACTAGTTTGTTTACTGTGTTAACAATTTGAAAAAAGTTCAAAGTTAAAAACAGTTCCTCATGTCCACTGGTGTTAAATCAAGAGAGTTACATCTTCCCCACTCGTTAGTTGCAGCTGAAAAACATCACTTTTGGTAGATTCTTTTTTTTCCTCTGCAGACACTTGCAAATGATTTTTGAGTCATCATTTTATCGGGTCATCTGCTTCAGCTAATATGTCTGCAGTACTGATTCCTGTACATAAAGGCATTAGGCAGGGAGCTACCAGCTTTCTTCCTTTGCATAATAATAGTGATGCTGAGCCGCATCAGGCTGTATTACAGAGTTCTTTGTTGCTTGGAATAGATATTATGCTCCTAAATACTGCAGAGAATATCTTAAGTTCTGGTTGATCTTTTTCCCGAGTTGAAGAATATTTATCTCGACTGTCAAGTGGAAATTACAAGATTGGTATTTCGTTTAACGAAAGTAAAAGTGAAATGTTTGTGTTTGACCCCCCTGTTCTCAACAGTCCTGTACCGCTTATCTTCGGCTTGATAATTAAGCTCGTATTGCTTCTTTATTCGGGCCTTCCATTTGCCCCACATTGAATTGATTGACTCTTGTTTAGAACTTTGCAGACAAAGTCCGCTGCTGTTACGGACTCCTTGTTGACAGTAACGGACCTTATTTGCGCCATATTGAATCGTTTGGCTCTTGTTTAGAACTTTGCAGACAAAGTCCGCTGCCGTCACGGACTCCTTGTTGACATTAACATTATTTTCTAAAATTGAACCGTTTGGCTCTTATTTAGAACTTTGCAGACAAAGTCGGCTGCCGTTACGGACTCCCTGTTGACAGTAACATACCTTATTTGCACCAAATTGAATCATTTGGCTCTTGTTTAAAACTTTGCAGACAAAGTCCGCTGCTGTTACGGACTCCTTGTTGACAGTAACGGACCTTATTTGCGCCATATTGAATCGTTTGGCTCTTGTTTAGAACTTTGCAGACAAAGTCCACTGCCGTTACGGACTCCTTGTTGACATTAACGGACCTTATTTGCAAAAATTGAACCGTTTGGCTCTTGTTTAGGACTTTGTAGACAAAGTCCGCTGCCGTTACGGACTCCCTGTTGACAGTAACGGACCTTATTTGCACCAAATTGAATCATTTGTCACTTGTTTAAAACTTTGCAGAGAAAGTCCGCTGCTGTTACGGACTCCTTGTTGACAGTAACGGACCTTATTTGCGCCATATTGAATCGTTTGGCTCTTGTTTAGAACTTAGCAGACAAAGTCCACTGCCGTTACGGACTCCTTGTTGACATTAACGGACCTTATTTGCAAAAATTGAACCGTTTGGCTCTTGTTTAGGACTTTCCAGACTAAGTCCGCTGCCGTTACGGACTCCTTTTTGACAGTAACGGACCTTATTTGCACCAAATTGAATCGCTCAGCTCTTGTTTAGAACTTTCCAGAAAAAAGTCCGTTGCCGTTACGGACTCCTTGTTGACAGTAACGGACCTTATTTGCGCCAAATTGATTCTTTTGGCTCTTGTTTGAAACTTTGTAGACAAAGTCCACTGCCGTTAAGGACTCCTTGTTGACAGTAACGGACCTTATTTCGAATGGCTATTGTTTAGAACTTTGCAGACAAAGTCCTCTGCCGTTACGAACTCCTTGCTGACAGTAACGGACCTTATTTGGGGCAAATTGAATCGTTTGGCTCTTGTTTAAAACTTTGCAGAAAAATTCCGCTGCCGTTACTGTCCTTGTTGACAGTAACGGACCTTATTTGTGCCAAATTGAATCGTTTGGCTCTTGTTTAGAACTTTCCAAACAAAGTCCGCTGCAGTTAAGGAATCCTTGTTAACAGTAACGGGCCTTATTTGCGCAAATTGAATCGCTTGGCTCTTGTTTAGAACTTTCCAGAAAAAGTCCGGTGCCTTTACGGACTCCTTGTTGACAGCAACGGACCTTATTTGCGCCAAATTGAATATTTTGACTCTTGTTTGAAAATTTACAGACAAAGTCCACTGCCGTTACGGACTCCTTGTTGATAGTAACGGACCTTATTTAATTTGGCTCTAGTCTAGAACTTTGCAGACAAAGTCCGCTGCCGTTACGGACTCCTTGTTGACAGTAACGGACCTTATTTGCGGAAAAATGAATCGTTTGGCTCTTGTTTGAAACTTTGCAGACAAAGTCCGCTGCCGTTACGGACTCCTTGTTGACAGTAACGGACCTTATTTGCGCCAAATTGAATCTTTTGGCTCTTGTTTGAAACTTTGCAGACAAAGTCCGCTGCCGTCACGGACTCCTTGTCGACAGTAACGGACCTTATTTGCGCCAAATTGAATCGTTTGGCTCTTGTTTAGAACTTTCCAGACAAAGTTTGCTGCAGTTACGGACTCCTTGTTGACAGTAACGGACCTTATTTGCGCCAAATTGAATCTTTTGGCTCTTGTTTGAAACTTTGCAGACAAAGTCCGCTGCCGTTACGGACTCGTTGTCGACAGTAACGGACCTTATTTGCGCTAAATTGAATCGTTTGGCTCTTGTTTAGAACTTTGCGAACAAACTCCGCTGCCGTTACGGACTCCTTGTCGACAATAACGGACCTTATTTGCGCCAAAGTGAATCGTTTGGCTCTTGTTTAGAACTTGGTCGACAAAGTCTACTGCCGTTACTGACTCATTGTTGACAGTAAAGTGCTGTTTAACCGTTTTTCACTTTGCACACCTATTTAGTATTCTTTTTTATGCCAACCACTCTGTCGTCTTCTCTCTTATGATATATTGTACAGGAAGGGGATAAGGAGCTCACCGTTCTTGTTATTCTAAGTATTGTAAGTATCTTCAAAACCACCCACCTTGGGCCAGAAATTCCAGAGGAAAATTAACATATGGTGCTACTGATCCTTTCACCGTCATTATTGAAAGGCAGAACAGATTTAGACGTTCGCTTGATCCAAACCCTTACTTTTACATGTTATTTTCTTATTATATTTTATCTATTCTGTCTTAGTGGAAAACCTTCTTTTTTTTCCGTATAGTGTTGCATTTCATTATGCTTCTCTTTTCTTTTTCCTCTTTTATTTATTCATTATTATAATACTTTATCTTTATTTTTACTTATATTCATATCGTTTATCTTTATCTCATATTCATATCTTTATTATGTGTTCTTAAGTATAATATATCTACTTTGTATTTGTTTTCTTGTTTTCAAAACAGATAATATATTCTGTTTTCTTGTTATTGTGTTCCATTTCCTTATATATTTTTTCATTACTGCTTTTGTTAACTGATGTTTAAAAAGGGGAAATAAATTTCATTGATTCGTTCAATATAGTTCAATTTCTTCACGAACGATGCAAGCAAAATATTTTACGGAATATGGAAGACACTTTACACCAGTTACCAGGGAAGCTTATAAATACAATATTTAAGAAAAAGTGCTAAAAGTTGGACATGGGTTCTCCAACATGCTGAATTCTTTCGACGTATCAACTATTTTAAGAACTTTCAAGCACCATTTCAAACCCGGTTCTCGATTTACTGTACCAAGTTACTAATAATAAGAAATTTTCAGTAATTTCAGTTATTTCAGTTATTCAGTTATTTCAGTTATTTTTATTATGTTCGTTGGCATTACATAAAGGAAATATATGTTTTGTGCTACTTCTGTCAGCAATACAATTGGAACTAAGAATCATAATAGAATCTTGAATCCCACGGGAGCTCACGACCCCCCCCCCCCATATATTTTTGAAGTTCATTTTCTTAATAACGATAAATCAATTAATTTTATAGCATAGGGCATACTTTATACAAATTACAGAGGAGCTTACAACTACTATCTGTGACAACTATTTTTCAAAACTGTGTGAAATAATAGCTACATGACCTTATACCTGAAAGAGCCACTTATTACCATGACACAAAATTACCCTGACATTGGATGCGCAAGACTTAAAATATAGCATATATATATTAAAATATAAAATATATATTTCGTCAAATTACAGTTTTGTTGTAGTTTTCTGCTACTTATGCACACAATTTTGCGTAGAATATGATTTGGAAACATTGTTCATACTTCGTAGGAGAAATCTGCTAAGAGGTTTGTTCCAAGCGAAGTTTTGATTTTTTTAAAAGAAAAATTAATGTGAATTCAGAAAAAAAAAATTCTAAATCTTCATCTAAATTTTGTTGTCTAAAATATATTTTACCTCATATTGATATTGATATATTCATTTAACTTTAACAACAATTTATACAAAAATCAATACGATTCACCCAAAGCCAAACGGTTGAATATATGATATCTAAAATATTAAGAAACCAAAAATATGTAAAATGATAGAAGTTAAATGACCTAGTAGCTGAAAGAACCCTGTTAATTTACCAAAAGAATACGAAGAAAATGCTGTAAAGTAAGCAAACTAAATAAGAAGCGGCAGTGGGAGAGAGAGACTCATGCTGGCAACTATCACCGTCTTTTTATACCTTCCAAGAAAGTCATCCGTTTGGCTTACATCATCTTCATCAAACAATGCTACAGTCAAATGTTGACCACCAGTGCCATATACTTTGTACTAAAATTTCAATGAAAGAAACAAATTGAAGATTCTTTTTCTTTAAGAGTCTCCGCTTTTTTATGGTATATTCTATCATAAATGATCTATTTAAAAGAACCATTTAAATGAGTCATTTTTATGGTATATTTTGTCATAAACTATCCATTTAAAGAACCATATAAATGGCCAATAAACGAGCAATAAATGAGACACTTTTATGGTGTATTATATCATGAATACTCCATATATGAGCTATTCAAATGAGCCATAAATGAGTTACAAATGAGCCATTTTTATGGTATATTCTATCATAATTGAGCCATTTAAAAGAATCATATAAATGAGCCAAAAACGAGCCATAAATCAGGATTTTTTATGATATATTTTGCCATAAATAAGGGACTTTTCTGGTACATTCTATAATAAATAAGCCATTTAAAATAACCATACTAATAAGCTGTTAATTAGCAGCCATTTTTATGGTAGCCTATATGCTCTCATAAATGAGCCATTTAAATGAGACATAAAAGCGGTACTTTTATAGTATATTTTACTATAAATCTTTAAATTCAAGGAGCCATAAATAAGCCATTTTTATGGTTTATTTTATCACAAATAGAAATAAGACATACAAGTAATCCATAAATAAAGCAGTTTTGTGGTATATTCCATCATAAATGATTATACGAGCCAAATATAGACCATTTTTATGGGTTTTATCATAATTAACCTATTTAATATAAACTCTTCCATCGCCAGGACTCTTAGTCAAGTATTAGCACAAAGTTTAAATGCTCTGATTATCAAAAATTGTCTTTCTTCAGTCATCATGTATCCAAAAAGGTCGTATTTATGTACATCCCTTCATATTTGAAACTCAATAGGGCACGAAACCCCTACCCCAGTTACAGCCCAGGCTGTACTTATGCAATACAGTAAATCCACTTTGTATTGGTGTTTCTGAGTACTTTACGTAGAAATGGCCATGAGTCTCGAGAGGTCACGGATAAAGAAACTCCCACTCAACATCTGAATTTCAGATCCCAGGTGAGGAAGAAAACGCCAAGTCCTGTTGTAAATACAAGTAGTAGTTACGAGAAAATGAAAGTAAAAAAAGAAGTAGAAAAGTAACTAGCTTTCAGGTTTTAATTTTATTTGTAATCATTAATTAACCATTATTTTTAATTTAAAGACTTAATTTTAATCATTTAAAATATAAGTATCCGCTACCAGGATTCTTGGTCTTAAGATTATCACTTAGTTTGAGGGCTACAATCACAAAAAATGTCTTTTTCTAGTCTTTTTGTAGCCAAAAGGTTCATATTTTTTTATAACTCTTTATATTTTTGGAGGAATGAGGTTTTATACTTGTCTACAGGTTATGCTACTAGTTGTGGCCATGTAATAAAAGAAATAGCGCATTGTAATAATGCATCTACTATAAGTAGAAATGAAAGTAAAAAAAAAAAGGCAAAATCAAAATTTAATTTTTCAGGGATCTCTGGAAACTTTAAGGCCTTACAGGCAAACCTCGCTCCAAATCTTGAATATTCAAACTCTAAAGGAAGGGGCAACATTACTACTGGAGGGGACAGGGATTAGAACACAAAAACGTGCATTAAAAATCACAATTTTTTACTTTTACTACAAACCAATCTCGCAAGTTTTCACGTTGTAAAGGGGTTACGTTAAAATATTAAAGTTTATAAGCTAAATTGGCTGAAAATCTGAAAATCTGTGATCCAGTGAACACAAAACTTAAAAATCAATAATAAATAATAAAACTATTGGACAAGAAGCGAAAACTCGACTACAGCAGCTAATATACGATAAAATAAGAAGTTTTAATTAATTTGGTCTAATAATTTGATAACTTATCAATTATTTTTCGGATCCAATTATTTTTTTGACTTGTAAACAGATTATAAAAATATTGTAATTTTTTTTACATTTTATCTAGTTGGAAAATACATATTTTTTTTAGAATTTTTTTTTATATAAAACAAAAAATTTAAGGTTCTTAAACGATTAAAAGTTGTTAAATATTTGTTAAAAACAAACATGAGTTGAAAGTTCATGAGTAAGATATATATAACTTTACAAAGAATTTTATGTAAGTTTTAAGCTTACAGATTGCAAAACACTGTTCTTGGAATATCTATATAGTATATAGTTTTTTTTTTGTAAAAAAAAAACTTTAAATTTATATCATATGATTATCCCATCAAAACCTACTAGTGATTATGAAAAAAAAAAAAATCAACAAATACATAAAAAGTAGTGACTAAACTGGGCACCGATTAAAAGTACTGTTTACCTCGCAGACAAAATCCCATTTGGGGTTAACAGTGTTGGTGATGGTCTTGGTACGGAACTCTTGTGACCCGACATTGATCACAGCGTAAGGATCAGACTTGCCTCTGCCCAACATCCCAACATCCATCTTCATTAAATCTTTCGCTTCAATTAGTCGCACCCTCAACACTCCCTGCAAATAAAAATTTGTCATAACTTTTTTCTCATTCTCAACAAAATCAAAACTTCGCCATTAAAAATGAGATCGAAACTTCGCTATTTGAAAATGAGATCGAAACTTCACCATTCAAAAATGGGATCGAAAATACGCCATTCAAAAATAAGATCGAAAAATTGCCATTCGAAAATGAGACCAAAACTTCGCCTTTCAAAAATGTGATCAAAACTTTGTCATTTAAAAATAAGATCGAAACTTCGCCATTCAGAAATGAGATCGAAACTTCACCATTCAAAAATGAGATCACAACTTCGCCATTCAAAAATGAGATTGAAACTTTGCCATTCAAAAATGAGACCGAAACTACGCCATTCAAAAATGGGATCGAAAATACGCCATTCGAAAATGAGATCGAAAAATTGCCATTCGAAAATGAGACCAAAACTTCGTCTTTCAAAAATGTGATCAAAACTTTGTCATTTAAAAATAAGATCGAAACTTCGCCATTCAAAAATGAGATCAAAACTTCGCCATTCAAAAATGAGATTGAAACTACACCATTCAAAAATGAGATTCAAACTTTGCCATTCAAAAATGACACCGAAACTCCGCCATTCAAAAATGAGATCGAAACTTCGCCTTTCAAAAATGAGATGGAAACTTCGGCATTCAAAAATGAGATCGAACTTAACCATTCAAAAATGAGATCAAAACTTCGCCATTCAAAAATGAGATCGAAACTTCGCTATTTGAAAATAAGATCAAAACTTCACCATTCAAAGATGAGACCAAAACATTGCCTTTCAAAAATGAGATAAAAACTTTGCCATTTAAAAATGATGTCGAACCTTCGCCATTCAAAAATGAGACCGAAACTACGCCATTCAAAAATGGGATCGAAAATACGCCATTCAAAAATGAGATCGAAAAATTGCCATTCGAAAATGAGACCACAACTTCGCCTTTCAAAAATGTGATCTAAACTTTGTCATTTAAAAATAAGATCGAAACTTCGCCATTCAAAAATGAGATCGAAACTTCACCATTCAAAAATGAGATCGAAACTTCGCCTTTCAAAAATGAGATGGAAACTTCGGCATTCAAAAATGAGATCGAACTTAACCATTCGAAAATGATATTGAAACTACGCCATTCAAACATGACATCGAAACTCGGTCATTCAAAATGAGATCGAAACTTTGACATTCAAAAATGAGATCGAAACTTAGCCATTCAAAAATGATATCAAAACTTCGCCATTCAATTTAGAATAGATTATTTACAGAGCAAATCGAGCAGCTGCATGAAAATCAGATTACCCAACGTTGAGACAAAACAGGGTAAACTTGCCAAAATTACAACTTTGGAAACATTCATTTACTAACAAGCCCCCCTACCCCTATAATCGAATCCTTAATCCGTTTTCACGCATACAATATTTTAATGTCAATTTTACACCATAAAATTTTGTCAAAATGAATACATTCCTAATATTTCACTTTTGAACCAACGGAAAAAAGCATAAAATCGGGCTCAAACCCATGACCCTAAGATTGGGCATTCGATGCTGTTGTCAATTTTTAGGGCCAGAACCGGCGGAAGGTCATTACCATATTCATGACAAGTCAAGTGAGAAAAAAAATATTCAGATTTTTTTATGAATACAAGTTGGTCTAAACCTCTAAATTTCTATCAGAGAGTCTAGTAATGTATTTAAAGCCAAACCCCGGCGGGGGGGTGGGGGTCTGGATTGGAACCTCACCCCATAAAAAAATTATCGAACTCGTAAGAAAAAGTAACAAAAATGCACATAAACAAATTTATGATGCGTTTTGTACAGTTTTTTGTAACGCTCCACCCCACCCCCCTCTCCAAACAAAAATTCTGTATACAACCTTCAAAATCCCTTTTGCATATAAGATAATTCAAATAGAATAACTAACTTATCCCTTAGTCTAACTAGCCCTTCGGTATAATGAATTTGCAGACACGGCAAATGTAATCATAAGAAACTGTCTTGTATCATGTTAAATAAAATTCGGTTGGAATCTTAAGTGCTAACCTAACATTCCAAGTTATCATAATCAAAAAAGTGAATTTAATATTCTTTTTGAAATTGTGGTAATACAGCATATCACTCCAACCGAAATCAGATTAAAATCAAAATACGTTGACGTGGCTAATCGACGCGTTTCCTTGTCAGAATAGAATTTGATCTTGACAAACAATAATGTATTTATTGAAAAAGGACAGGTTACAATTCGAATATAATAATATTAGTAAATCATGACAAACAGTTACTCTTGTGTAGTTTGAGGAAGTGGCCAGTTCACCTAGTCAAAGACTAGGTCTAAAATTTCAGCATTTCAAAAAAGAACAAGAAAAAATTTCATAGACTCTAATGAGATTAACATGTTTAGAAAAAGGGGGAGAGTCCTTGAAAAAGAAGTTAATTTTGGATAAATCCTGCTAAAACTTCAAAAGAAGAAATTATGTCGGAGATTGAAAGGGAGCTTTACAAGCTTCCACAGGGTATAAGTAATGTTAATGATCTCAGACTGAGATTGAAAAATATTTTAACAAATTTTGGTGATTTTAAGGGGGAAAACGTGAAATTTTTAAAAAGACAATTCTTCTGTAAGTATCCGTTCCGAGATTCTTTTGAGGTTTATTTTTATTGTTTTAATTTACAGCTGATTCATGAATAGAATTATAATTTTGATTTATCTTAATAGTAAGAGTCTACAGCAAAACCAACCTTATAGGAAGTTAAAAAGAAGCTTCAAATTCCTCGAAGATGGCAGCAGATTGGAGCAAAAAGTACGTCACTATAATCATCATGGCCAGCAACCCTGAATTATCGGTTTCACCCCCCCCCCCATTTTAAAAGTCGGAGAAAATCATATTTTAACTAGTACCGACGTAAATAGCGACCGGATGTACCGGATGCTAGGACTGTTAAAAAAACACAGTTTTAATGGTCGTGTTTTAATGTATGTTTCTCTTTTATATTTTCATTTGTATTATCCTGAGGACGGCCCTTGGACATAGGGTCAAAATGCTCATTTAAAGTTTGGAATTCTATTGTCTTACGGAAAAAATTTCCTATTGTTCCACTTGTTATGTGTTGTTTAGTTACTACCAGTTGGTGAATCTTTTCAAATTTTGTCAAAAAAGCAAACAAAAATAATAGAAGAACCCGTTAAATTAATCAACACAGAAATCATACAGAATTTACCAATAAATTTCCCATAAAGATATCAACTATTTCCAGTTTAGAAATAGCTCTTCAAAGGCTTTGTAGAGGCTTAATAATGGGAAAGAGTTTGGATTCCACTTTTAGCAAACATTTATGTAGAATATATAGAAAAATTAACTATAGAATTATATTCTTTTAAACCAAAAGTTTTCAAAAGATACGTGGCCTGTTTTTTTTTATTATTATGTGGAATTGAAAATTAGGTTTTTTTGGAGCGTTTAAATCACTTTGAAGGGGAGGGGGGTGGTTTTACAATAGAAAAGGAAACAGAAAATAAGTTACCATTTTTAGAAATGTAAAATCTCAGAAATAATAATGAATAACTTTTTTCAATATATCGTAAACCGACGAATAGTACTAACCGCTGTTTATCCTCGAATCATATTATTCAAGTTAAATGGAGGGGTGGGGTGGGGGGGGGGGTAATTATTTCATTAGTTGGCAGGAAATTCTAATACTGGACTCACTCGTCAATAATTGTACATATTTATTTGCTTTAGTTCATTATTCTTTTTATTCGTTTTGTTTTTAAAGTTTTTTTTTCTTTAATAGTTGGATATTTCAGTGTGATGGGTTTTAGTTTGACTCTGTGATATTTCGAATCAACGTATAAATTTGTATGACGATGGCTATGGCTGTGATTTTTATATAATCAAATGCTTTATATTTTATCAAACAGTTCGTGGTAACGAACTGTAAGTAAGGAGCGACCCGGCTGAATGGTAACCGAAACTCTAGAAAACGGTATTTTGATACAAATAGATACATCAAAAGAATCAAATTTTAATGCTGATTTCAAATATATAAGTTTCATCAAGTTTAATGCTACCTATCAAAAGTTAGGCGCCTGAGAAAATTTGGCTGATTTTCGAAAAAGGGGGGAAAGACCCCTAAAAGTTATAGAACCTTAATGAAAATCACACCATCATATTCAGCGTATCAGAGAACCCTAATGTAGAGGTTTAAAGCTCCCATCTAAAAAAATTTGTAATTTTGCATTTTTTGCCAGAATAAAGATCACGGGTGCGTGTTTATTTGTTTGTTTGTTTGTTTTTTTTTTTTTTTTTTTTTTCCCAGGGGGGTTCGTATATAACAAGTTTTACTATAAAATAGGGTGATGGCTCATTAGAATTGAAATTTAAATCTATATTGCTCTTTTTAATTGACAAAAATAAATGGAGGGCAACTATGCCCCCTCCCACGCTCATTTTTTTCCCAAAGTCACCTGATCAAAATTTTGAGATAGCCATTTTGTTTAGCATGTTCGAAAATATTATAAGTATTTCTTTTAGGATGACTTAATCCCCCGAACTTCCCGGGGGAGGGCTGAAAGTTATGAACTTTACCCAATGTTAACATATAGTATTGGTTATTTGGAAGTATACAGACGTTTTCAGGGGAGATTTTTCCTGGTAGTGGGGGGGGGGGGTGGGTCAGGGGTTATGTGGGAGGATATTTACATGAATGAATTTTTAATGGGGGAAGGGACATTGCTATGAAGGGGACCCCGGACTTCCCAGAATTATTTAAAAAAAGATCAGAAATTTAATATAAAAAACAAGTATTTCAACTACAACAGCAGCAACATCGAAACTTTAAACGAACAGAAAATATTACATATATAATTGGGTTCACCCCGTAGTCAATGCCTCGCTCTTTAAGCCAAAAATTTTTTAGTACTTTCATAAGAGCTATTTATTCTAATTAACGGCCTTTGTGATTAAGCGGTCATTTCTAAAGAATTTGAACAAAATTTGAAGTTTCGCTTAAAGAGCAAGGTATTGACTAGTGGGCGAACCCCCTAATAAATGTATTAAAAATATATGAATATATAAGTTCGTTACGTAAGTTAATTCTTAAGTTTCGTATATTTATTACTAATAAAAACGTTCATAAATAAAATTAAACAAGTTTCGAGAAAGCCATTTAAATAAATAAAATTAAATTAATATTAAAATTTTGTTTTAATTATTCATTTACGGTGAGCCAATATCAAAACCTGCATTTATTCAAAAACTTTCAAAAATTAAATAAAAAAACTAGTTTTTTAAACTGAAAGTAAGGAGCGACATTAAAACTTAAAACTAACAGAAATTATTCCGTATATGAAAGAGACTGTCCCCTCCGCAACGCCTCGCTCTTTACGCTAAAGTTTGACTCTGTCTCACAACTTTATTTTTTAAAACATTAAAAAAATTTAGCGTAAAGAGCGAGGCGTTGAGGAGGGGACAGTCTCTTTCATATACAGAATAATTTCTGTTCGTTTTAAGTTTTAATGTCGCTCCTTACTTTCAGTTTAAAAAACTTGTTTTTTTTATTTAATTATGACAAGAAATGACGCTGATGGGCACGACCGTGTAAGGCATTTGATAATAAAATCGTTTATCGCTATCGTTTATGTTCGTTGTTCCTAAGCAACAGAATGTCGTGCCAAACTCCCACAGATACCATTAGAAAGACCGGAAACATTATTATAGATGACAACCTTATCTCCAGAATTTGGTGTTCACGCAATAGGACAATTTCACTTCCAAGTTTCGATTTCTATGGTGTCTCCAAAACCTCCAATGAATAGCGGCCTTTTGAAAATGGCCAAACTAGATAACCACTTTGATTTCGGCACTCTGTGATGTGCTTTTGCCAGCAAGACTCGACATCCTGCACAAGGAATCCTAAACGTCTTGCCCGGAACCTCATAAGTCTAAGCAAGGGGGATAGTATACTGTAATAGGGAACCAGCCATAATGAGATAAGTATGACGGCACTAGACCCTTAAGGTCCAAACCGGCGGTGCTGATCTCCGTTTCTTGGCCCTTCAGCCATGAAGTGCAATGGGGGGCCGGGGGCCAGCCATCCTGTGCTCTAGCACACCGTTTCCGATTACCTTCCTCAGATTTCTCCAGGTACACATTTAGAGCTGTATTAGCTATGCCTAAACTTACAAAGTAAAATCAGTGATTTAATTCCCAAGCCCAAAGAACTGGTCTTGCCAGGGATCTTAACCATGTCCCTTGGAACAAAGAGTTCTAAAACCAGCACAGGTCCACTTAGCCAAGATGGCTCATAATGAGATAGCATAGCAAAAAGGAGGTTAAAGATCCCACCAAATAAAATTTCACCTATTGCAACAAAATCTAGTGCAATTCTGTGTTGTTTATTAAGGTAAAGTCTCGTCGAAGGGCACCGCTCCTGACGGTCATCCTGCATGGCTGTCTTCAGTCATGATTCTGGTTAGGTGAACGCGTGAAAAGTCCATCCTAACGAGTTAGACTATTCTCGTTGAGTTAATTTTTCATGGTGCCCAAGTGCCAAAAATCGGTGATGATCTAGATGGGCCGGAGCTTGCACAAACCTATATTCAACTGGAGGTCTTAGAATCACATCATGGAACGGTATGACGTTTATGACGACGGTGTAGACAATATGACCAAATATTTACATATTTGGAGCCCGACTTTTTAGTAGTTCCAGAAATAATCTCCAGAATCGAGAAATATAAAACAGGTGATATAGATTCATTTATTCAAGTAGGACGAATGGAGTGCATACACAAAACAGTAGGACTTATGATGAATAGGTGCCGATTGTATAGCTAAAAAAGGGGAAAGCATTATTCAGGATGGATTTACGCCTTATAGAACTGATAAAAGAAACAAGAAGTGACGTGAATAAATTCTCCACTACATAGAATTTCTTATAGAAGGAAATTGACCCAGCACAAAATTTAGTAATTTCTTAGGGGCCTTTGAGCGAATGAGCAAATGGTTCATTTCAAAACCACTGTTCAAAACCACAAATGGCCCAATTTGCATTTTATTCAAAATATTATAATTAAAACAGGACGAAATTGGCAAGATCCCAGAACAAAATTTAGTAATTTCCTAAGGACCATTGAACGAATAAGCAAATGGTTCATTTCAAAACCACTGTTCACAACCTCAAATGGCCCAATTTGCATTTTATTCAAAACATTATAACTGAAACAGGACAAAATTGGCAAGATCCCAGAACAAACCTTAGAAATTTCTTAAGGACCTTTGAACGAATGAGCAAATGGTTCATTTCAAAACCACTGTTAAAACCACAAATGGCCCAATTTGCATTTTATTCAAAACATTATAATTAAAATAACACGCATTAAAATAAAATAACATAAATTAACACGGCCGAAACAATATAGAATAACGATAAGAAAAAACAGCTCCGTAGCTACATAATCAGGCAAAAAATATATCTACAAAAGTTGCTCATCTTCCCTTTGAGAAAACCTTAGTGAACGATGCCAGACACGGCCTTTTGGCGTGGCAGCAACGACTTAGTGGCTAATTCAAATAAAGATCAGTGTTACTTACAGCTGGTTCATGCATTTTCAAAGTATCCGCTTTGACACTCTCGTGCATTTGCACTGTTATTTTATTGGGTAGCACCATCATTGCACCAACTTGGTCACTAATTATTTTTCGCATGATATCAGCTAGTCCTGGCATATCAAATACATCAGCAACACCAAGAAGGTTGAAATCAATATCAGGGTTGTTGAGGAAAAACAACTGAAGACCTCCAACGAACGGTGAGGCATCTACTAATGGTTTCATGATGCACCGCATGAGCCCTTTAATCTAAAAAAAAGAAGTCGTATATGTAGAATATCGCAGTTGAAGCAACTTATCTCATTTTTCAAGCCAATAGATTTGGCTAGAAGACCAAATCCGCGTTATTGAAGCCACGGGATGGTAAGTTTCCTATACAGGGGTTTCGGACAAGGCGGTTATAATACTGCAGCCTAATTTTTGTTTTGACTTGACACTATTTTCAGGAGTCACTGGCTATTACATTTCTTAGTATTGGACGTGATCGTCTCTTACTAGGTTGCTAGCTACCGCTGGAACCCGGATTAAAACAAATCAAACTAAAAACCAAAAAAGATTGTATTTAAAACCTAAGCTTTATTGCACATGGCACTTTGCTCCGGCTTGGTTCTCGGGACGCAGTCAATAGAGGGTGGCACCTCGTTATTTTCCTTTTTTGTGTGTATGTGTTGCCATAGAGCCTTGCAGAGAAGGGGCGGGGGTATATGATGATGTATGCTCTTTTACCGTTTACTACTGTTTATTTATACGAGTAAATATCTATCTATATATCTAAGTATAAATAATAAATCAATAAATGGAAATAAAGATTAAAATGCTCAAAAATTGTTATTTTCTGATGAACAGTAAGGTCTACAGTGAAAGGCTATGGAGAAATTACAATAACTTTAGATCGGACTGTCATCTGACCTTAGGACTTGACCTTGTACTCTACGCAACAGGTCTCCAGGACTTGAACCAGGTTAGCTAAATTTGGATTTTTTTTTATTTTTCAGGACAATTTTGAAAGCCCGGATAATTTTGAGCCCTGCAAACCCATCAAATTAAAGCCGAACACCAAAACAAATTTGCATTCAAAAACTTAGCATAAAAATCAAATCATTGAACTGAAATAGAATCTAAAATGCTCAAATAAGCTATTATCATGTGATGAATAGAAAAGTCTAAATGAAAAGCAATGAAGAAACTTATTATAGCTTAATTAAGCTTAATTAATAAACTTAATGAAGACTTTTCCTTCGACTTAGGCCACGAAAAAGGACATGTTTTGCAAAATGGGGAATAAGAGGCACATTTTGTGCATTTCTAAACTACTCAAATTATGTACATTGGCCTTGCCCTAGCTATCAAATAGTCCATGAAAAGCTTAAAAGCAAATTAAGCAGCTTCCATTCAGAAAATTTCCAGTGGCTCCAAATAAACCTACATCTTCAACTGAAATTTAAATCTTTCATGATTAAATTTCCGGTGGCTCCAAATGAACCTACATCTTCAACTGATATTTAAACCTTTCATGATTAAATTTCAGGTGGCTCCAAATAAACCTACATTTTCAACTGAAATTTAAATCTTTCCTTATTAAATTCCAGGTGGCTCCAAATAAACCTACATCTTCAACTGAAATTTAAATCTTTCATAATTAGATTTCAGGTGGCTCCAAATAAACCTACATCTTCAACTGAAATAAAAATATTTCATGGCTGAACTTCAGGTGACTCCAAATAAACCTACATTTTCAACTGAAATTTAAATCTTTCAAGATTAAATTTCCGGTGGCTCCAAATAAACCTACATCTTTAACTGAAATTTAAATCTTTCATGATTAAATTTCAGGTGGCTCCAAATAAACCTACATTTTCAACTGAAATTTAAATCTTTCATGATTAAATTTCAGGTGGCTCCAAATAAACCTACATCTTCAACTGAAAGTTAAATCTTTCATGATTAAATTTCGGGTGGCTC
This sequence comes from Artemia sp. Qi Xiang Cuo, assembly GCF_049724085.1. Lineage (NCBI taxonomy): Eukaryota > Metazoa > Arthropoda > Branchiopoda > Anostraca > Artemiidae > Artemia > Artemia sp. Qi Xiang Cuo. The sequence continues at coordinate 60,314,310 of NC_142812.1, forward strand.
CAAATAAACCTACATCTTCAAGTAAAATTAAAATCTTTCATGATTAAATTTCAGGTGGCTCCAAATAAACCTACATCTTCAACTGAAATTTAAATCTTTCATGATTAAATTTCAGGTGGCTCCAAATAAACCTACATTTTCAACTGATATTTAAATCTTTCAAGATTAAATTCCAGGTGGCTCCAAATGACCCTAAATTTTTAACTGATATTTAATGTTTCATGATCAGATTTCAGGTGGCTCCAAATAAACCTACATTTTCAACTGATACTTAAATCTTTCCTGATCAAATTTCAGGTGGCTCCAAATAAACCTACATTTTCAACTGAAATTTAAATCTTTCATGATTAAATTTCCGGTGGCTCATAATAAACCTACATCTTCAACTGAAATTTAAACCTTTCATGATCAAATTTCAGGTGGCTCCAAATAAACCTACATCTTCAACTGAAATTTAAATCTTTCATGATTAAATTTCAGGTGGCTCCAAATAAACCTAGATCTTCAACTGAAATAAAAATATTTCATGGCTGAACTTCAGGTGACTCCAAATAAACCTACATCTTCAACTGAAATTTAAATCTTTCAAGATTAAATTTCCGGTGGCTCCAAATAAACCTACATATTCAACTGATATTTAAACCTGTCATGATTATATTCCCGGTGGCTCCAAATAAACCTACATCTTCAACTGATATTTAAATCTTTCCTGATTAGATTCCCGGTGGCTCCAAATAAACCTACATCTTCAACTGAAATTTAAATCTTTTATGATTAAATTTCGGGTGGCTCCAAATAAACCTACATCTTCAAGTAAAATTAAAATCTTTCATGATTAAATTTCAGGTGGCTCCAAATAAACCTACATCTTCAACTGAAATTTAAATCTTTCATGATTAAATTTCCGGTGGCTCCAAATAAACCTACATCTTCAACTGATATTTAAATCTTTCATGATTAAATTTCAGGTGGCTCCAAATAAACCTACATCTTCAACTGAACTTTAAATCTTTCATCATTAAATTTCAGGTGTCTCCAAATAAACCTACATCTTCAACTGAAACTTAAATCTTTCATGATTAAATTTCAGGTGGCTCCAAATAAACCTACATCTTCAACTGAAATTTAAATCTTTCATGATTAAATTTCAGGTGGCTCATAATAAACCTACATCTTCAACTGATATTTAAACCTGTCATGATTAAATTTCAGGTGGCTCCAAATAAACCTACATGTTCAACTGAAATTTAAATCTTTCATGATTAAATTTCAGGTGGCTCCAAATAAACCTAGATCTTCAACTGATATTTAAATGTTTCATAATTAAATTTCAGGTGGCTCCAAATAAACCTACATTTTCAACTGAACTTTAAATCTTTCATGATTAAATTTCAGGTGGCTCCAAATAAACCTACATCTTCAACTGAAATTTAAATCTTTCATGATTAACTTTCAGGTGGCTCCAAATAAATCTACATCTTCAACTGAAATTAAAATATTTCATGGTTAAATTTCAGGCGGCTCCAAATAAACCTACATCTTCAACTGAAATTTAAATCTTTCATGATTAAATTTCCGGTGGCTCCAAACAAACCTACATCTTCAACTGAAATTGAAATCTTTCATAATTAAATTTCAGGTAGCTCCAAATAAACCTACATCTTCAACTGAAATTTAACTTTTTCATGATGAAATTTCAGGTGGCTCCAAATATACCTACATCTTCAACGGAAATTAAAGTATTTCATTGATTAAAATTTAAACTCACTTTGAATGATTCTACTCTCTAGGCTAAAAATAAAATAAATAAATAAAATTCAAAGGAAAAAGAAATCGAAAAGTAGAACAATTTAAAAACAAGAATTTTAGTATTTAATAACTAAATATAGAAATCAAATCAAGTAATTGAAACGAAATTTAAAACGTTGAATATTTTGTCTTGAATAGCAAATTCTACATTAAAACTCTACTCAAAAATAGTAAAATTGCCAAATAGCGGCTCTCCAGAAGCAGGAACAAAAGAGAGAACAAAAAGAGAGGTATTTTAGATTGTTAATTTTATGCTCTTTATTTATGATTAACGTTATGTTTGTGGCAAAATAGCCTTGGGATATATAGGCAACCAAACTGAAAAAAATACCTTATACACAGTATATTTATACTACTCAAATTATCATGTTTTCTTCTAGTATTATTCAAATTTGGACTCATCTAAAATAGTGTTTTTAATCCAATATTCAGCACAATCACTTAGGCTGAACTGGATATCTCAAGTCTACCCAGCGTAGCCAGTTTTACAACAGATCGATCAATTGAAAGAACAACGAACAGATATACAAATACGACTATATATATGTCCATCAGGGGGAGGGGCACTGTCAGGGTACCGACTATTATATTGAAAATGTGCATAAAATAAGGGATCATTTTAATTTTTAGTTAATTTTGCATATAGCCTAGTGCTATATAAGGAAACATCAGGGGGTGGAGATTAATTGTCACAAACGTAATTTCAACCATAAAAAAAGAATATCATTAGCAATCTGAAAATACATCACTTTTTGTTCTAGCATGCCTACTTCTGGAGAGCTGCTATTCTACAATTATACCCTAAAAAAATTTATGTGGGCTTAGCCTACAGGTAGAATTTTCGAACAAGAAGACTCGTGTATTTGACTCCTTCAGATGACAGTTTTTTAGCATTCCTTTTTAATTGAAGTATAGAGATCGGTAGATACCAAATAGAAATATATTTTTCAGCATTATATTATGCAATCAATTTAAATTTAATTTGAGTTAAAGTTCTGTTTTGTTCTGTAACTACTTTTCGGAAGGCCAAAATCTTTAGTTCATCTAAAGTCTGATTCCGTCTTAAGTATCGTTTGACCAATATTTAAAACGTTTAAAACACTAAAACTTTTAAATTATTGGACATCCTATATTAAAAAGCCTTCATAGAGGACATCTCAGTCTAAGGGTAGAAACTTCGGTAGTTCGGTAGTTTTTTTTTCTAGTATTTTTCTTTTACTCGTGGCACTGAAATTGGGTAGAAACCAAAGAAGAGCACAAATAAATTAGATTATTGTCAACGGGTTTGTCTGAATAAACCATCGTTAGTCTGGATTACAGTTTTATAACTACTTCTCAGAAAATCGAAACCATTTAGTCGATCTGAAGTATGATCCGACCAATATTTAAAGTTTTAAAAACTAAAAAATTTTTAATTATTGAACTGTCTACATTAAAAAGTCTTCATAGGGGATGTTCTAGTGTGAGGATAGAAAATTCGGTAGCAACACATGGGCTCACGAATTCAAATCCCACTGACAGCAGTTTTAATCTACCGTTTTTCCTTTTACTTGAAGAATTGAAATTAGGTAGAAATCAAAGAAGAGTCCAATTAAATTAGACTACTGTGAATAGAGGAGCTTCATATTGAACGACGACAAAACCTACATATTTTAGTATTATTACCGATTATTTACCGCCTTATCAATTTCTTCGTTGGATAATCATTTCTAACCGGGACTCATCTCAAACTAAGGTAATAATATTAGAGCCGCAACGTCCCTTCAACATCAACCCTTTTCCAATCCTCAAATCCTCCCAGAATGCATGAAGATAATTATTTATGAGGCGTTAATCTGTTCATTTCCATGCAGCTTTAAGTTCGATTAGGGCAAAATTTTGAAGTACCAAGGGCAGTGAAAATGAAATGTGATTGTCAGGGCCAAAAGTTTTTCCTTATTTTGAAAGGAGGGAGGGAACATCCAATGGATTTATTACATAAATTTTATATAAATGGATTTATTATATAAATTTTTAAGCTTAATAGTTGTCAAGCTGAAAATACCTTAACCGTTAATACACAAAATCCTGCCGAGTTCTGAGAACCCCAGTCAAAAGAACGCTTCAACGTGAGATCTTTATTATGAGATCTTTAACTTTATTGAATGGTTAGGGTAAAACCAAGAAATCAAAGCTTTCCCAACCCCAACTCATCCCAACATATACGGACATCATCATTTATGAAGCTTGCCAAAATTAATGTGATCATTTTCTATGTTTCTATGGGAAAATGAAATGAAATCTGAAATGAAATCTGATGAAATGAAATAAAATCTACAGTGGAAAGAAATCTGATTGTTTAATTTTGTTAAGTGGAAATTTACACAACTATATATGTATTAAAAGATTAGAAACAAAATCAAGTGTTCAATTTTTCATGAAAACAGTTCCGTATGCCGTTTTTTTTTGTAGCAGCAGACGCAAAATTTAAAAACGAAACATGGGTGAACAATAAGCAATAAATAATCTAAAAATATATGGTAGGAAATAGATTAAGAAGGTGTAGCTTTACTTTGAAGACTACTTTAGGAAAAAATTAACCAAAGGGTTCTTGTCAAGTAGTTTCCAAGCCGGGTTATTTGCTGAAACCAAGGACAATCTTCAGCAATTTTGAAAATTTACTCAACATCTAAGATAAAATCAAAGAAAGGTAATAAATTTGCATTTGCTGCTGAATATCCTTGGGGTTAAAGTTTTGATCTTTACTTAATACTTTCATTGTTTCAATATGGGAGTTAAAAACCATCCCCAGAATTATCCCTGAATAATCACAACTCAAAAATGTATGAATAATCTCATCTTGACAGACGAAGAGGTTAGACAACTGCTCTACAATAATTGAGACTTTCAGCAACGAGTTTCTAGCACAGAATAGGGTCTGAATTTCATGTTGCCACTTCCACGTCTTCCCTGATTACAGCACCTTCCCAGTATATCTTCCAAATATATTGAAGAGCAGTAAATTTGACCAATTAGCTGGAATTATAGGTGAAGGTTTGCAAAGAAGACATAATTCAGATGTTATCAAAACATCAGTCAAGAGATCATCAGTCAACATCAGTCATCAGTCATCAGTCATCAAACATCAGTCATCAGTCAAGCAATATAATTTGAAGGTTCCTTATAAAAAAACAAGTTGAATCCTGCATATTAATAAAAAGCAGTTCAGTTTATCTGTGCTAGATAAACTAATTGAATAATGGAATGTAATGATAATTTAAATGCTTAAATTAAATAGTTTCAATACTACTACTACTAACAACTCACCGCAGCACCAAGCCGCCTGAGGCCAACGCAGCAACACACGCTCCTCCCCCATTGACATATATTCGAAGCCTTCCTCTTTATACCCCCCCAGGAAGTTCCCATTTCCTTTAAATCTTTCTTTATAACATCCTCCCACCCGAGATGAAGACAACCTGCTTTCCGTTTAGCCCTAAACGGTTGGCCGAAAAGGACAATCTTCGACAATTAGGTAATATTTTTAAAAAAATTTGCAACCCAACTCTTAAACCCAGTTTAATTTTATCAACTGACCCAATTGTGTCCTCCTATCTTAATTGATTCTGACTATATTTTCAGCATTTCAGTATTTGGTTAAATTAATATTATTCTGTTTTGTGACCCACAAAAACAACTGAAGGCTTTGCTAGCCAAATTATTTTGTGTACCCTACTTTAGATGACTATAGAAACCTCTACTTAGTAACAGTAAAATAAGAACAAGACGAAAAAAACTCCTATTTTCAGTTTTTAGTTCTTGTATTGTGCTATCTAGTTTAGGACTTGTAGCTTAGCATGTGTTTTTGGGACTCGAAAAAAAAAAACATTGGCGTTAAAATTTAGCTTTGGCGAACTATAAACTTTGAAAAGCTGGTCTCAAGGACTAGAGCTTGATTAGGTAAACTTTTTTGAAGGGCAGCTTTCAGAGAATATTTAGAGCTGTAACAGGGTGGAAGCAACGTATGGATGGAAGCAGCTGTAACAGGATGGAAGCAGTGAGTTGAGAACGCTTCCTGAGCCCCAATTTAGCTCTATTGTAGTTCGTCCTTGCTAATAGGTTTCATCACATACACTGGCGGATTTAGGGACGGGGGGACCCCCCTACCCCAATATTTTTTCCGGCACCCTCTTATCCTGTTTTTTAGTCTTTTTTAGAATAAATTTGTCAATTATTGGCACCTTCATCACATTTGATGAAGGTGAAGCAAAATCTTGAGGGCCCCCCTCAAGATTTTGCTCATTGGTGCCATTGTCACATTGGGCCACCAATTGGACATGTCACCAATATGACCCAAGATTTTGCTTTAACATGTAATGTTTTTGTAAAACATTTAATTTTGTAAAACAATCCAAGTTCAAACAACAAGTCTTTAACGACAAAAAAGAAAAACAAACAAAAAACAAAACAAGCAATAAAAAACGGGACAAGCATTTCCAGTGTTTCTACTTTCCTGTAAAATGACTTTTCATAATTAACTAATTTTGAAACTAAAATAACTATGTTGTAAAAAAAATTAACAATTAATTTAATATATTCATTAATTAACATGCCCAAGCAATTTTCCGAAGGCTTTTGATTAGACTGCAGAACAATTGCTGAAAGCTTTATTGATCGTAGGCTAGGCATATATAAAGGAAAAGGACACCTTATTCCCTTCCATAACCCACAAAATATGGATATTTGGTACTTGTATGATATAGGGCCAACATCCCAAGTTGTTCATCACTTGACGCATTATAGAAACGGTTTCTTTCACTAGTTTCTTTCAGATAAGCGTAAGACAAGACAAAAAAGGGACAGAATAGATAGGAAATACATAATTTGGGCTATATATTTGCACATTAGGGGCGGGGTACAGTATTTGGACAGTGTGAAATGAGAAAACAATTCTTACTTCATAACATGCAGAATAATTGTAGATAACACATTCTGCATGGAGACCCGCTATACTTCCCACCCCCCTCCTAATGTGCAAATATATAGCCCAAATTTGTTTCTAAAGTATTATATTTTTATCATACCTAGGTATATTTCATTAGGATTAACCTAACTTCCCTTCTTGAGTGGTCGGCGCTATATCGAGTAAGTACCGAATATTTTCGTGAATCCTCCAGCAACTACTGATTCTGTCGATCCAGATTTTGCATATATTTACAAGTTGGGTCACCCTGAAATGCGCCCCAGCACCCGAAATAACTTGCATGTAAATGTGCCAGCCCAGGAAGCTTGAACGTAGCTTATACAGAAGCTACTCAGCCTTACTATCACCGCCTTGTATTTTCCTCTTTTCCAGGAGTTTTTCAGCGCATATATTGTTATATATGCGAAAAAGATACCAAAGAAAAGGAATCAGCCATAATTTCAAAATAGGGTTAAAAAAGAAAAATAAAAAAACTAACTCACTTGGAAATCTTTAATTCCAGCTCTCATGCCCTTGACAACAAATCTGAAATCACAATCACCAGCGTAGCTGTAAAGAAAATCAAAATTACAACATAATCGCGAAAACATCGCAACAACTATAGAAAAAAAGATAAAAAGTCAGCAAAATACAATCGAAAGAAACATTTTTGTCATAGGAGATTTAAATGCATGATAAAATATCAATTTGATCCTTAGATACAGGTTCGGAGAAAGAGAGGGGGGGGGGGGTAATTACTAAAGAGAAAAGTATATTTTTGTCAAATATTTTTTTTTTCTCCAGGATGGGGCTTTCAAATGAGCTTCAGAGAGACGGAATCTTCCCCTACACCTTGGCTTTAATCATTTCTGAGACCTTAAGAATTTATGACAATAATTACACACAATTTATTAGGTAATTTCTATAAATAATTTCTGAGAATGATTTCTAAGATATAATAATCAAAGAAAGCAAACATGAGCTGAAAAAAAATCAGCCAGTGGAAAAATGGAAAATTTCGGATTTTTTTCCTTTTTTCTTTTTCATTATAATAATATGTAACATTATTTTTTGTTCTCCAGGATGGGGCTTTCAGATGAGCTTTAGAGAGACGAAATCTTCCCCTACACCTTGGCGTAAATCATTTCTGAGACCTTAAGAATTCATGACAATAATTATACATAATTTAATAGGAAATTTCTATAAATAATTTCTGAGAATGATTTCTAAGATATAATAATCAAAGAAAGCAAACATGAGCTTAAAAAAAAAATCAGCCAGTGGAAAAATGTAAAATTTCGGATTTTTTCTTCTTTTCTTTTTCATTATAATAATGTGTAACATTATTTTTTTGTTCTCCAGGATGGGGCTTTCAGATGAGCCTTAGAGAGACGAAATCTTCCCCTACACCTTGCCGTAAATCCTTTCTGATACCTTGAGAATTTATGACAATAATTATACGTAATTTAATAGAAAATTTCTATGAATAATTTCTGAGAATGATTTCTAAGATATAATAATCAAAGAAAGCAAACCTGAGCTGAAAAAAAAAAAAAAATCAGCCAGTGGACAAATGCAAAATTTCGGATTTTTTTCATTTTTTCTTTTTCATTATAATAATAAGTAACATTATTTTTTGTTCTCCAGGATGGGGCTTTCAGATGAGCTTTAGAGAGACGAAATCTTCCCCTACACCTTGCCGTAAATCCTTTCTGATACCTTGAGAATTTATGACAATAATTATACGTAATTTAATAGAAAATTTCTATGAATAATTTCTGAGAATGATTTCTAAGATACAATAATCAAAGAAAGCAAACATGAGCTGAAAAAAAAATCAGCCAGTGGACAAATGGAAAATTTCGGATTTTTTTCCTTTTTTCTTTTTCATTATAATAATATGTAACATTATTTTTTGTTCTCCAGGATGGGGCTTTCAGATGAGCTTTAGAGAGACGAAATCTTCCCCTACACCTTGGCGTAAATCATTTCTGAGACCTTAAGAATTCATGACAATAATTATACATAATTTAATAGGAAATTTCTATAAATAATTTCTGAGAATGATTTCTAAGATATAATAATCAAAGAAAGCAAACATGAGCTTAAAAAAAAATCAGCCAGTGGACAAATGGAAAATTTCGGATTTTTTTCCTTTTTTCTTTTTCATTATAATAATATGTAACATTATTTTTTGTTCTCCAGGATGGGGCTTTCAGATGAGCTTTAGAGAGACGAAATCTTCCCCTACACCTTGCCGTAAATCCTTTCTGATACCTTGAGAATTTATGACAATAATTATACGTAATTTAATAGGAAATTTCTATAAATAATTTCTGAGAATGATTTCTAAGATATAATAATCAAAGAAAGCTAACATGAGCTTAAAAAAAAAATCAGCCAGTGGAAAAATGTAAAATTTCGGATTTTTTCTTCTTTTCTTTTTCATTATAATAATGTGTAACATTATTTTTTTGTTCTCCAGGATGGGGCTTTCAGATGAGCCTTAGAGAGACGAAATCTTCCCCTACACCTTGCCGTAAATCCTTTCTGATACCTTGAGAATTTATGACAATAATTATACGTAATTTAATAGAAAATTTCTATGAATAATTTCTGAGAATGATTTCTAAGATATAATAATCAAAGAAAGCAAACATGAGCTGAAAAAAAAATCAGCCAGTGGAAAAATGGAAAATTTCGGATTTTTTTCCTTTTTTCTTTTTCATTATAATAATATGTAAAATTATTTTTTGTTCTCCAGGATGGGGCTTTCAGATGAGCTTTAGAGAGACGAAATCTTCCCCTACACCTTGCCGTAAATCCTTTCTGATACCTTGAGAATTTATGACAATAATTATACGTAATTTAATAGAAAATTTCTATGAATAATTTCTGAGAATGATTTCTAAGATACAATAATCAAAGAAAGCAAACATGAGCTGAAAAAAAATCAGCCAGTGGACAAATGGAAAATTTCGGATTTTTTTTCCTTTTTTCTTTTTCATTATAATAATATGTAACATTATTTTTTGTTCTCCAGGATGGGGCTTTCAGATGAGCTTTAGAGAGACGAAATCTTCCCCTACACCTTGCCGTAAATCATTTCTGATACCTTGAGAATTTATGACAATAATTATACGTAATTTAATAGAAAATTTCTATGAATAATTTCTGAGAATGATTTCTAAGATATAATAATCAAAGAAAGCAAACAAGAGCTGAAAAAAAAATCAGCCAGTGGAAAAATGGAAAATTTCGGATTTTTTCCTTTTTTCTTTTTCATTATAATAATATGTAACATTATTTTTTGTTCTCCAGGATGGGGCTTTCAGATGAGCTTTAGAGAGACGAAATCTTCCCCTACACCTTGGCGTAAATCATTTCTGAGACCTTAAGAATTCATGACAATAATTATACATAATTTAATAGGAAATTTCTATAAATAATTTCTGAGAATGATTTCTAAGATATAATAATCAAAGAAAGCAAACATGAGCTTAAAAAAAAAATAAGCCAGTGGAAAAATGTAAAATTTCGGATTTTTTCTTCTTTTCTTTTTCATTATAATAATGTGTAACATTATTTTTTTGTTCTCCAGGATGGGGCTTTCAGATGAGCCTTAGAGAGACGAAATCTTCCCCTACACCTTGCCGTAAATCCTTTCTGATACCTTGAGAATTTATGACAATAATTATACGTAATTTAATAGAAAATTTCTATGAATAATTTCTGAGAATGATTTCTAAGATATAATAATCAAAGAAAGCAAACAAGAGCTGAAAAAAAAAAAAAAAATCAGCCAGTGGACAAATGGAAAATTTCGGATTTTTTTCATTTTTTCTTTTTCATTATAATAATATGTAACATTATTTTTTGTTCTCCAGGATGGGGCTCTCAGATGAGCCTCAGAGAGACGGAATCTTCCCCTACACCTTGGCGTAAATCATTTCTGAGACCTTAAGAATTTATGACAATAATTATACATAATTTAATAGGTAATTTCTATAAGTAATTTCTGATAATGATTTCTAAGATATAATAATCAAAGAAAGCAAATATGAGCTGAAAAAAAAAAAAATCAGCCAATGGACAAATGGAAAATTTCCGATTTTTTTCCTTTTTTTCTTTTTCATTATAATAATATGTAACATTATTTTGATATCATATTGTAATTTAATACTATAGTATAATTAGGATATTAACATAATTTTAACTTTGTGTGCATTTATTTTTACCTACAATTCATCCACTAGCAGCCCAGCCTACTTTAACTTCAAATCTATTTTATTCATATCATCACCTATTATAATCATTACAATTCATATTCATATTTACTCAAATAATATTATATTATTTCATATTCTGCTAGTGCTATTAGTTTCTCTCCTAGAATGTTTCCATCCCTACATTGGCAGTTTAACCTAAAATAATTAGTATTGAGCAAAGCCAGAGAAACTAAGAGTCTATAAAAACAAACCGTCTATTCTAAATCGAATCAAAATTTCTAAGTCAAAATAAGAAGGCAAATATTTTGCACACGGTATTCGCACATGTGTCTGAATCAAAAAGTAAATGAATTCTTGGCTTTTCTTTAAGTCTCAAAGTCCAATCGTCCTTAAGAGAACGGAATTGCATTAACTAAAACGGGTATGACACATCCAGTGTATGGAAAGTACTCGTATTCAGAAGATCATCCTCGATGGTTGACTGCACCACAGGGCGATGGTTCTCGCCCTGGCGGTCGGCCCTCAAAGAGAGACTTTTCATTGATCAGCTTGCCACATATTTCACTCTGCCAAAACAGCATCCCATTGAAGAGTGGATCGCCGTGTGAATATTGAGAGGTGCGACGCGAGGTGTTTTTTGGTGAACACCTCTTGCGAGGTTGCCGTTTCAGGACCCGTCTAGGGATTTTATCATCTCCTATTCGGATCACCTGCCCTAGGGATGTTCTAGCGAGTCTTTTAGATTTTATGTTTGTATAAATGAAGTGCCAAAGGCGAGAGCCTAGCATCCCAGAAACTATGAAAATAAACTGCAAGGAACAGAAAACACCAAAAAGAAAAGCTAAATATGTGTCATAAAAGAAAGATAAAAGATCGACACCTTAACTATAAATCGAAGAAGAACATTAAACCACAAGTGACTAACTGTTTTGTAACACCTTGGTGTTACAAAACTTTTGTAACACAAGGTGTTTACAAGTGTAAACACCTTGAGCCAAGGCTCAAGGTGTTTTTTCACAGTTAAAAAAGGTTTGGAAGAATAGGAAGATAAGTCTACAAACCAAGATTAGAATATTAGAAGCTACAGTGATAACAGTGGTCAAATATGGCTCTGAAGCATGGGCGCTCCGAAAAGCAGATGATGATTTGCTAGATGTTTTCCAGAGAAATTGCTTAAGGATTGTTCTGGGTACCCGACTGACTGACCGTATATCAAACTATAGGCTATACGAAAAATGTGGTTTAATACCGCTCTCTAGGGCTATAATGAAAGAAAGGTTGAGGTGTCTAGGGCACGTTGTGCGGATGAAGGATGACAGATTAACGAAGATTGTTCTTTTCGGCCAATTGTCTAGGGCTAAACGGAAAGCAGATCATCCCCGTCTGGGGTGGCAGGACGTCATAAAGAAAGATCTAAAGGAAATGGGAACTTCATGGGCGGGCGTAAAAATGGAGGCTTTGAATAGATTGGGATGGAGGAGGAGCGTGCGTAGCTGTGTTGGACTCAGGCGGCTAGGTGCTGCGGTGAGTTGTTAGTAGTAGTAGTACTAGTAGACTAGCTGTTTTCTTTTTACGTATTCGCAAAAGTTTAGAACTCCAATTTCTAGATCTACAATGCTATATTTATAATCTTGATCTACGTGCCCATGTTAGTATATGGAGAGAATATTTGGCGAACCAGAAAATAGAAGTAGCACGGATTTTGGTTGACACAGTAATTCCGTGGTTGAATGCTAATTGCTTGGCATTGAATGTCGCTAAGTGATTTAAATTCACTTTATATTTTTTCTTGTGACTTTCGTTTTTCTACAATTACGAGATGATGCTCTAGGGCCCTTATATATTTTATTTTTATAAATAAAAGTTATATTTTTATTTGTTTTAATACGCAAGTGCGCTGAATACCTCAAGTTGCAATTCTATGTTGTTTTGTTGTTTGGGCAAGGTACCAGCTTCCTTTACGGCGAGTGATTAGTTAGTTGCTAATTTTTATTTTGCTTTTTAGTGTGCGTGTGTTTTATTTGTCTCTTGTTTTGCTTTTGTCTGCTAGTTTTTATCTTTTGGTTTCTTTCTTCCTGCATTTCCAGTGCTTTCTGGAAATGCAGGTGCATTTCAGTGCTTTCTTGGGGTAGGGGGATTTGACATTTTAATTTTTTTGATGGTTTCTGCTGGATTACTAAAAAGTATTAGTTTTAGTAAAAAAAAATCTTCCAGAAAAACATACAGCATATCAGGGAGTGCATCAGTGGTGTCAAGACTGTTCAGAGACAGGGGGTAGATATAAGGCAAGATATATAAGCAAACAGAAGACTGAGAGTATGGTAGATAGAGGTGATCATATACAGGCCTAGGTAAGAGATACTGTAAACGGTGTTAATAACGGTGATACCAAGGGATATAGCCTGAGATGAGTAATATTCGTGGCACTTAATAAGAACAACTTCTCATTATTCTAAATCGAATTCAAGACTGGCATTAAAGTTTTAATCAGTTAGTACAAAATAAAATCTGAGTTTGACGTAAAACTCCCGCTTTGGTTGAGGATATCATCAGCAAATGAGACAAAGGATTTACGATAAAGAGAGGCCCCTTATACGCAATAAGAGGACTGTTGCTGAATTCAGAAATATTGAATTCAGAAATTCAGTACTGATTAAAACTCAGGTACATACTTCTTAGTCGCCAATAATTGCAAGATTGACTCCCTTTTTCGTAGCTTGGAGAAGCAAAGGGAATTTTACAATAAGGAAAGACATACCAAAGAAGGAAATCTTACGTCGTCTCCTCCAAGGATCAATTGAGTAACATAAACACTGGTGTCAATCGATGCATTTGCAACTACTGGTAATTCTATTTGCCCAGCCGATACCGAAGCAAAACCCAAAGCGGTGGAGAAGGCTGCTTATATTTCCTGCAACTCCTCAATAGATAATAATTTAAAAGGTTCGCATTGTGTTTTAAAAACAGTAATGGGACGGAAGGCCGCAAACTGGAATACCTGTCTTTGGGACGGGAGTAAGACCTCCAGTTCAAAAGGTAGAAGTTAAACCAACACCATCTGCATAGGAAGTGTCAAACGCTGTACCATAGCACAACCATTATTTTCTAGATGAAGATCACTAACTCCCGTCAATACCGGGAGATTTTATTTGCGATATGCAAAACCCTCTTTAAACAGGACAAGAGGACTATTATACTGTCATCTTCTTCTTCTTCTTCTATGTCACAGCAGGCAGGCTTTTCAGTAATACTATTTAGCCCTTTTCCTTTTGCTTCACTGTGGGCTACAAAGCTACTGGCTTGATTGTTTCTCATTTATTAGATATTTTCAGATATCTTTCAGTAGATCTTTTTGCTCAAGGAGTTCAAAAATAAGGTTATAGATGTTGATTTCAATGCTCTGTGTGCAGGGATAGTGGGCTAGGCTCTTGGCTGATAGTGAGATTTTGTTATGTTTGAAGCATTTTAACAGTTTACAAAGCAAGGTATGCTGTCATCTTTTACCTAGGCCTGGTCTTCTTCTTCTTCTTCTATTTCACAGCAGGCGGGCTTTTCAGTATTTACTATTTAGTCTTTTACCTAGGCCTGGTGGTATTCAAACAATTCAAACCCTCCTTTTTTTCTATAAACGGTTCTTTTTGTTGAATACATAAATCCTAGTTCAAAATCAAATTCAAAATTCTTTTGTTTTTTTTTCTTCGAGCCTTATTTTCGGGAGATTAATCGGGAGCCATTCTTTGGCATGCCCAAGCCATTCTTTGGCATGCCCGTAGTTGGTCGTATAATATAGTTCAGGAGCAAGACATAATAATTTAACCGTCTTCGCAACTCTTTATTTGTCGCATATTCGGTGTAACTGCAGTTTAAGATGCAGAAGAGGTAAAGCACCTCAAATACGAGGGAAAATTATTTTCGGGAAGACAATTATCAGATCCATTTCCTTAAAAGAAAATTACCAAAACTTCAATTGCTTCCATACATGGATGGATCACCTCTCGCTCGTCTTAATTTTCTTAAAATACATTCAAAAGTTCAATTATCAAAATGTTCTACAATAATAGAAGAGGTATTTCTCAATAGGTCTAAAAAAAGCTGCAAAATTTTGGCGAAATTTAACAGAATTGAGAAAAAAAAATATTTTCTATCTCAAGCGTCCAAGAGCGACTAAAGCATTAAGTCTAAGCCAATAGCATTAAGCTATCGTTTTTGCCAAATAAAATGGCTACAAAACTGAAGATATTACTGCCCTGAAGGTCATATCCTCCATCCCCAAGAGCTATATAAGAAATGCAAAGCAGATTTAGGTATAATCTTTTCTTTATAGGAAAAAAGGCTGAAATATTTAGTGTCGCTCACCAAAGATCCATATCCATAATAATTTCATTTCTTGAAACATTTCTATCATATACTTTCACTCCACCAATGCGCAGGGGCTGAAAGAAATATTGTCTTTAATTACAGATTTTAATAATAATTATATATTTTATGCTGCATGGAGTTTTAAACTTCTCCTTCTTCCGCTAAAATCAACTCTAACGTCCAAAACCAACGGGCATGACTGATATTTCCATTATTCATCGTCACTAGAAGTAGTAAAAAATTCAATACCGACTATACAAATTATATGAACGCATTAAAGGTAAGGTAAAGGATACAGCACCAGACCCTTAAAGTCCAAACCGGCGGTGCTGATCTCCGTCTCAAGGCCCTTCAGCCAGGAAGTGCAAAGGGGGGATGAGGGCCAGCCATGTTGTGCTTCCGCAAACCCTTCCTGCTTACCTTCCCCAGGTTTCTCCAGGCACCCATTGAGAGTTGGGTCGAATCTGGTCGAACTTGCAGAGTCAAGCCCCTAACCCCCATCTCAGACCAAATAATGGGATATACTATTGGGTACACAATATTTAAAGGAATATCGCAACAATAAACTCAAAATAACATTTTTACCTTCTAATGTGCTAAAAAATTAAAACTAAATATTTTTTGGGAACAAATCTCATTTCTTAAGACTAAAAGTGAGAATAAAATATGTTACGACTGCTTTTTCCGTTTTCAGCCTTAGTCGAATTCAGTTTTTCCAGACAGGAGGGAGACAATTTTCTTTTATTTTTTATTGCATATAGAGATACAAAAATTATTTTTAATATTTTAGTGTTTACTATTTTTAGTCTTCAATAAGTGTCTTAGGACTAAAAATTAATTTTTTTTTTCTGGAAGACTATGTTACGCTAAATAGCTTTAAAGTGTCAAGGACAGTTAAAATGAAATTTTATTTATTAAACTTTTAATAATTTTTACATTTTTACTATTAATTATCTTAATATTTATAACTTTTATTGTGTAAGGATTATTTTAATTGGTTAAGTGAAAACTTACACAACCATGTACATATATCTTAAAAAGGGAAAAAGTAGAAGATTTAATTTTTAACGAAAAAGACCGGCACATGCAGTGACACAATGTTTGATCATACCAGGCGCAAAGTATATGCCTGGGACTTAAAAACGATTACATTCATCAATTTTTGAACGTTTCAACGTTCAAGCGTTAAAACGCTATGAGAATTGTCCAATATTTCCGAGGTGAGATTGCATTTTCTCGAAGATTAAAAAGAAAAAAAAGCAAGTTTTCTCTAATGAAAGTAAAGAGTAACACTAAAAGCTAATTGAACAGAAATTATTTACTATATGAGGAGGGCTGCCTGCTCCTCAATACCCCTCTCTTCATGCTAAAGTTGTTTTAGTACTTTTAAAAAAGATTCTGATTCTAATTAAACGGCGCTTGTGTTTCAGGATTCGTTTTTAAATAATTGGGACAAAAGTTCAACACTTTAACGTAAAGAACGGGGTATTGAGGAGGGGCACCCCTTCATATACGGAATAATTTCTGTTCATTTAAAATATTTAATGTTACCCCGTCCTATCAGCGGGAACAATTTAATTTCTTTCCGTTTTCCAAATAATCCTAAGAAATACAACTCTCCCTCCATGGAAAATCCCCCTGACAAAATTGATCAAAAGAAATTTCCTCCTACATAAAATGCTACCCCAGAGAAACTACCCATGGACAATTTCATGCTCGCAGCAAAGACCCCCCCCCCCTCCCCGAAAATTTATTGTGGCCAATGCCGCCTGAGAATACTCCTTAGTATACTTTCATTTGAAATTTGTTCAAAGTGGACCCCTACCCCCCTGTGTTGAAATTGTTTCCTGAAAATCTCCTCCACCCCCCATGTAAAGTTTCTCCTACGGAAAATTGTCCCAAGGAGTATTTCTCCAAGTGATAATTCTCCCCATGAAGAATTTATCCCGTGTAAAATCCTTCCAAACAAAAATCCCCCAGATAATTCCAATTATACTGGAAATTTCTCCCAGAGCATCTCCACATGCAAAATGGAATCACCAACGAGAAGGAAGGACAAATAGTTCAAATTCCGTATCACCCATCAAATTTTCCTTAGCAATCCCCTAGAGAATTCCAATTCCACTGAAAATATCCCCCAGAGTATTTCCACATGTAAAATGGAATCACCAACGAGAAGGAAAGACAAATATTTCAAATTTCGTATATGAATTCTGGTAAATTCTCTCCGTGGAAATCTCTCCTGGAAAGTTCACCCCCAAAAACTTCTCTCCCAATGGAAAAATCTCCAATCGAAAATTTATCCTCAGAAAATCCTCCCCCCCCCAAGATATGTCTGAATGCTTTCCAATAATAAATACTATATGTAAACAATGGGCAAATGTCATAACTTTCAGCCGTTCCTACGGGGGCTTTGGGGGTTCATGTCATCCCAAAACCATACCAAAGGCATAGTTATTGGAACTGTCAACTATGCTGAACAAAATACTTATCTCAAAATTTTGATCGGATGGCTTTGGGAAAACAAGGGGGCATGGGAGGGGACCTAGTCGCCCTCAAATTTTTTTGATCACCCAAAAAGGGCACTAAAACTTTTAATATACTTTCAAATGAGCCCTCTCCCCATCTTCTCGGACCATTGGCTCTACACGATTACCTCTAGGAAGAATAAAGAAAAAAAGGAAAAAAAACGCATCCGTGACCTTTCTCCGGGCAAAAAATGACATTGTCCCCCAGGGCTGAAAAACCCAAGATACGCCTCTGCTAGTAACTCCATTTATTTCAGGACTTCATTAAATCATTATTCTTCATTATTAAATCATTATCATTATTCTTCATTATTCTTTAATGTCTAGGAAAAAAACAGAGAGAAACCATATAAAAAAACAAGCTTCTTCACAAGGAAATTTTTCAAAACTTGCCAAAAATAAACGAATTTTATGCAAAAAACAATTATTAGAAAAAATTTTAAAGTCTCGACCTTTCTTATGGAGGGAGAGGAGACAACAGCTATTAAGGAGTTATAAGCACTTGAAAATTCAATCAAAATGCCAAAAAAATTATATTTACTATTACAATGAATAAAATTTTAAGGAATACTGAGTCAAACTAATAAATTAGCGTTAAAAAAGCACTCAATATTAGTATTTTTTATACATTTTTCTCAATATGATTATTTTTCAATGGTGGGAGGGGGGGGAGCAATTCAATTTTGGTATTAACATGACTAGCTAAACTTATTTTTGTCTAAATACAAACAGTTTTAATCTTTGAATATAAGCAATTTTCTTTTGTGAAAATTTTAGGCGAATATTAATTTTCGATACAACACCTTAAATGAAGTATTCCTTCTTAGACCACACTGCCGTTCTATGACAAACAAATAAATTTTCAAATTGGGATGAATCCATTTATTTAGACAGTGAAAACAAGAGGTACAAAAGTCCAGATATTTTGATCACATATACAGCGACCGTCATCAGTAGAATTAGTAGTAAATCTACTGATGACGGTCGCTGTATCAGAATATCTGGACTTTCGTACCTGCTGTTTTCACTGTCTAAGTAAATTGATTTATCCCAATTTAAAATTTATTTGTTTGGCGAATAATAATATGAGCGTTCGGCACAACAATCCAACTGATTGGCTAATTGCTGCGTAACTTAAGATAATTTTTAATTTGGATAATTAGGGAATGTTTAATTTCCACGAATTTCCCTTTTAACTGTAAAAAAAATAAAGATTAGATCAAATTTTTTAAAGCTAACACCTCAAAATGTAAGCAGCAAACTCAGAAAGCATGAAATGGCAACTAGGTGAAAACAATAATATAATATTTCCTTACGATGGATCCAAGTCGGATTTTTTCAAAACGGAATCCATTGAGCTTGTATGCGTTCAACGCTTCACGAACAGATGGCTCAATTGACTCTTCAACGATTTTTTCAATGAATTTGGAGACATTGGGCCAGACAGACTTCAAAATCTAAAAAGATAATTTATTAAGTCAATTTTTAACAATATTGCATGCACGGTATGCAATATTGCACGAGTATCAACATTAATCAAACGGACGCTAATCATATTATTTTTATTTATATTTCATATCTTGTTCTAATTCTAAATTATTTTTTTTATTTAATTAAGCCCATGAATCGTTACAAACGCAATGATAAACAGGACAAAATGTAAAAAGAGGAAATAAAGAAGGAAAATTTACAACACAATACAAACATAATATAACATAAATTCGCAATGCATTCACTGCTTTAAAACAGAAATCCATGGTAATTTCATTGGCTTACGAAAATACATCACAGACGGAAACCAATGAACTTCAATGAACTTCATGGTAATTTCATTGGCTTACGAAAATACGTCACAGACAGAGACCAATGAACTTAAATGAACTTCATGGTAATTTCATTGGATTACGAAAATAAGTCACAGACGGAAACCCATGATCTTCATGGTAATTTCATTGGCTTACGAAAATACGTCACAGACGAAAACCAATGAACTTCATGGTAATTTCATTGGCTTACGAAAATACGTCACAGACGGAAACCAAAACTTCAATGAACTTCATAAGCATCAGTGAATATGCAGCTCCTGTATGGCATTTTGAACTGACGGCTGAGCAAAACGCCAGGCCAGAAAGAATTCAGAGAAGAGCTCTAATGATAGTATCAAAGCAGGCAGAAATTTCGTATGAAGCTGCTGACAAAGTTTAAAATACGAACTCTGAAAAAAAGAAGAGATAAACTCTGCATGGATTTCCGAAGAAAGTCTGATCCACCCAATCCACAAAACCCTTTTCTCCCTTCAATCCACAGCAAAACGACTCCCGCGCAGGGTTGCAGTGCCTGTTGAGAAACTTCAGCCGGTACGCTGTGCCCATCAGCGGCTAGCGAAAAGTTTTATGCCTAGTTTTGTAAATATATATATAACGAAAATCAGGAGGATTGATTAGTTTTGTTTTTTTTTAATATTCGCTTTCTAATCTGACTATACCAAAGAAATTTGGCAGTGCCATGAAGATTATGGTGAAAATAAAAGTTTATTTATCTATCTATTCTAATAAATTTATAAAAAAAAAAAAAAAAAAAGTAAGATTTTATAATATAAGAAATTACTAAGAAGATCACAAAATTATTGAGATGAAAGGTAAAAAGGCATAATAAAAAAAATGATTAAAAAACCTGACAAAGAAAATTCCAAAAAACAAAATCGTTTAGTTTCGTGGCACTGAATACTAAATTACAACAAAACGAGATTAATAAAAATAAAACTCAGTTAGTGAACAAAATGGGAAGCAAGTAGATATTTCGCAAAAAAAGCAACAACTGATTTTATGATTATAACAGCAAATAAGGGGAAAATGAACCGTAAGGACCTTGACCTATCTGGAAGGGGTCTAAGCCCAAAATTCCCTCCTCTGTATATCCCTGATTTTGCCATACACCGAATAACAAAAATAGCCAGTGACTAGGAGTTATTGAAGAAAAGCGGATCTAAAGAAGTTATTCTGTCTTCAAATCCTTGTGAAAACAGCGTAAATAATATAAAAAAATAATTTACCACAATCAAACTCGTGAGACACAAAAAAAGGAATTCAATGACAGTAAAGAGCAGGTTGAGAACATTGAATTTTACAGTTTTAGCTTTTAACATATTTCTGAACGTTTTTTCCAGGTAATTTCAGTTTTTAACGTTTTATAACATATGTTCGCTGCATATGTGATATTTGCTGTATAAGCTTTTGGGGTGTTATTCTGCAGCAATCCTACGGTTTTAGTGTTTAACATATTTGTTAACGTTTTTCAGTAACATCAGTTTTTAACGTTTTCTAGCATATGTTCGCCGTATATGTGATAATTGCTATATAAACTTTTGGCGTGTTATTCTGCAGCAATCCTACGGTTTTAGTTTTTAACACTTTTTTTAACGTTTTTGCACATAATATCAGTTTTTGACGTTTTATAACATATGTTCGCTGCATATGTGATATTTGCTGTATAAACTTTTGGCATGTTATTCTGCAGCAATCCTACGGTTTTAGTTTTTAACACTTTTTTTAACGTTTTTTCACGTAATTTTAGTTTTTAACGTTTTGTAACATATGTTCGCTGCATATGTGATATTTGCTGTATAACCTTTGGGGTGTTATCCTGCAGCAATCCTATGCTTTTAGTGTTTAACATATTTGTTAATGTTTTTCAGTAATATCAGTTTTTAACGTTTTCTAGCGTATGTTCGCCGTATATGTGATAATTGCTATATAAACTTTTGGCGTGTTATTCTGCAGCAATCCTACGGTTTTAGTTTTTAACACTTTATTTTAACGTTTTTTCACGTAATATCAGTTTTTGATGTTTTGTAAAGTATTGTTGCTGTATAAATTTTTGATGTATTATTCTACTGTAAACCTACGGGTTTAGCTTTTTTCGTAAGAGGACAATTTTGCTACAATTTGAATAGCTGAGATTTAATTTTTTTTTTTTAATTTTAATTTATTTACGTTGTTGTTTTTTAGATTGAACAATACGTCAGAAACGAGCAAAAAAGACGTGATAATTAGAAAACGTTTTGAAATTGCTAATTTTTTAGGCTAGTTTATATAATTCTTTTAGAAAAAGTGGAGTGATTTCATAATTTTGGATCAATGAACTGATATATCCAAAATTAATGAATGCAATTATATAAGTAGCTTCCGGTGCAAATTATAGCTATAGGCTTGTCAAAAATAGAATGTTTCACAAGAAACACTAACCTTAAGAAGGTGGTTTATTTATGACACATATATTAAAGCAAAGTATTATATTAGCCCCGCTGAATGTACATTGGAGGGGCCTTCTTCCTCCTCAAAACGTTTGGAAGAATAGAAAGGTAAGTCTGCAAACCATGATTAGAATCTTGGAAGCTACAGTGATGACAGTGGTCAAATATAGTTCAGAAGAATGAGCCCCGAACAACGGATGAAGATTTACTATATGTTTTCCAGAGAAATTATCTACGGATTGTTCTGGGTACACGGCTGACCGACCGTGTTTCAAACAGCAGGCTGTGAAAAAAGTGCGGTTGAATCCCACTTTCTAGGACTATAATGAAAGAAAGGTTGAGACGGCTAGGTCACGTTCTATAGATGAACGATGACTCATTGCCGAGGATTGTCCTTTTCGGCCAACCGACTAGGGCTAAAGGGAAAGCAGGTCGTCCGCTGTTGAGATGGGAGGATATTGTAAAGGAATATTTTAAGGGGAATGGAAACTTCCAGGGAGGGTGTAAAGAGGGGGGCTTTGAATAGATTAGGATGGAGAGATTAGGAATTATTGTTAATTATTTTGTTTGAACGGGAGTCAAATATTTTGTTTGAATGACTGGCCCTCACCTTTTATAAGCAACTTTGGGTCATTCTCTAAGAAAACGGCTAAACAATGTCATAGTTCTGCCTCAGATTTAATAAATCGAGACTAACGAATCCACTGATTTAAGTATCTTGTCCTTTCAGAACAAGCTACAGCTGTAGTTCGTACGTAAACGTTCAACTAAGAAGGAATTACATTTTGTTGGAAGTAAAAATTGTAAAACTTTTGCATAGATAGAAGATGGCGATCCTAGTTCATTAACAATTAATTGTAAAAACTACCAATAATCACAATTAGAAAAGTGTTTCATATTAGGATATAATTCAGATATGTTGTTAGAAGGCCCATATTCAGGGGGGATACCCATATCCACCAAATATAGGCCCATATCCAGGTGGTATATATATATATATAGTGTGATGATGATGTGTGTGTGTGTGTGTATATATATATATATATATATATATATATATATATATATATATATATATATATATATATATATATATATATATATATATATATATATATATATATATATATATATATATATATATATATATATATATATATATATATATATATATATATATATATATATATATATATATATATATATATATATATATATATATATATATATAACCTGAATTAGATTTACGCTTTTAGCTATTGTGCCAAGCCCCTTGAGGTAGGTCGTATGTGGGAAGAGGGGGCACCTGGTTTTTCACAAACTATAGACCTATTCATTCTGGTAATAAACTGATGGAATAGCACGAAGTCACTAGTGCTACTAAATTGGAGGGAAAGCTCAAGCTCGTATTCCCCCCCCCCTCCAAATCTCGGTATTTGTATGATTTTTTTTACTTTCTAACTTTTTCTTAAAGTCCGAATATATGTTAAATATGTGATAAAAAAATTATGATGTTAAGGTAAATAAAACAATAGTAATAGATAGTAGATAGTAAGATCATCCTTTTCAGCCAACTTTCTAGGGTCAAACTAAAAGCAAGTCGTCCCCGAATGGAGTGGGAGCAGGTCCTAAGAAAGGATTTAGGGGAAATTACAAGTTCTTGTGAGGGTGTAGGGGGACAGGCTTTGAATAGATTGGGATTAAGGAGAAGGAGGAGTGTTAGTGGTAGTATATAGCAAATGGCATTGCTAGTTAATAAAATTGGTTGCAATTAGCTACCATTTTTCAAATTTGGCAACTTTTTCATACTAAGATATAACACACAAAAATATTATACCCGTTTTTCTATATTTTCATTTGTTTAAATTTATAGTTTACAAGTTATTTATTTAAATAAATGGTAAATGAATAGCATTATAGGGAATAAATGTATGTTTTAAATATCATGACAAAAGACATACATATATATGGTACCATGAAAAATAACTAGACAAAAAATTAAAGATCATACCCTATTAACCCATTCCGCTCTTTCATAGTCAGGAAAAAATACCTAGAAAAAAAGAAAATTAATAGGTAAATAACAATAAATATATTGTGCAAAAGTACAACAATATAAAAAGAGGATGGAAACTAAAATAGAAAGACTAAAAAAAAGATAACAAAATAATAGAAAATAAAACTATAAATTACGATAAACTCCAAAAGCAAAATTTTAATTTTAGCCAATAAAAGTTTCTTTGCAGTTTGGTAATATTTTCAAAAACTAATGATAATACACAGCATAAAGCAGTTTTTCACCCTTTTCTTCCCGAAAGCCGATTTTAGTTTAAGAGACCATCGCTCGATTGAGTGAAGAACAAATTCTTATAATTTTTTACACAGTCCCCTCTCCCCTCGGGAAAAACAAAGACTTTCATACTTAGGCAGATCAATCCAGAACCTATTCATTTTAGCTTTAATGAAGGTATTAATACATATTGTAACACATCTAAAACACTTAAATTTATTACCATACCCCTATTCCCTGAGAATTGTCCCTACCGCCCTCCTTGAATATGTACTAAACGAAGAACAAATTATTATGACATTTAACAGTGTAAGAAAATATGAATCATATTGAAATATAAATTAAGGGTACAGTTGCAAATTCAAAAGAATTTGCATTTGGTAGTGAATTACAGTTGGTCCCAATTCGGTCCCAGATGCCACTTGCTTTGGTTCTTTATTTGCTTGCTATGACCAAACTAATGTCATCAGTAATTAAGTAACACCATCAAACTCACTCAAAGCATCAAATAATTACTCATGCACTATCATATCACGCTCATCATCATGCATAAACACCAATCATCGTTAAATCCTCACTTATACATCAACAAATCCCTATCAACATTATCAGACCAAACTAATATCATCAGTAATTAAGTAAAACCATCAAATTCACTCAAAGCATCAAATAATTACTCGTGCACTATCATATCACACTCATCATCATGCATCAAACACCAAACATCGTTAAATCATCACTTATACATCAACAAATCCCTATCAACATTATTAGACCAAACTAATGTCATCAGTAATTAAGTAACACCATCAAACTCACTCAAAGCATTAAATTATCACTCGTGCACTATCAAATCACGCTCATCATCATGCATAAACACCAATCATCGTTCAATCATCACTTATACATCAACAAATCCCTATCAACATTATCAGACCAAACTAATGTCATCAGTAATTAAGTAAAACCATCAAACTCACTCAAAGCATCAAATTATCACTCTTGCACTATCAAATCACACTCATCATCATGCATCAAACACCAATCATCGTTCAATCATCACTTATACATCAACAAATCCCTATCAACATTATCAGACCAAACTAATATCATCAGTAATTAAGTAAAACCATCAAATTCACTCAAAGCATCAAATTATTACTCGTGCACTATCATATCACACTCATCATCATGCATCAAACACCAACCATCGTTCAATCATCACTTATACATCAACAAATCCCTATCAACATTATTAGACCAAACTAATATCATCAGTAATTAAGTAACACCATCAAATTCACTCAAAGCATCAAATTATCACTCATGCACTATCATATCACGCTCATCATCATGCATCAAACACCAATCATCGTTCAATCATCACTTATACATCAACAAATCCCTATCAACATTATCAGACCAAACTAATATCATCAGTAATTAAGTAAAACCCTGAAACTGACTCAAAGCATCAAATTATCACTCGTGCACTATCAAATCACGCTCATCATCATGCATAAACACCAATCATCGTTAAATCCTCACTTATACATCAATAAATCCCTATCAACATTATCAGATAATAACTGTCATCAACCAGTAAACTAGAGTCATAACCAAATCAATGGATCACTAATATTATTTTTAGCTATACTGATATCATCAAAGCCAGCATGATGTATCAATCATATTCGTAAAGTCTCTTTGGCTTGGAAAACGAGGGGTGAGGGCTGGTAACCCAATTCATACTCGGCTCACAAGTTTTCAGCAAAAAATATAAAAGCTACTCCATCTGTTACTCAATTAACAATGACCCTGCATTGGGCCAGGGACGTAAACAGGGAGAGGGCTTTCGGCCAAGGCCTCCTCAAAATCAAAAATTTTCTTGAATTTCAGGGGACTTTTTGTTCAAAACATCAAATGTTTTTTTTTTCATTATTGCTCCTCTACCCCCGAAAAAAAATTTTGTCCGTGCGTGTTTGCATTGAAAATCAAGCTGATAGCAATTTAGAAATTATTCATTCAGTTTTGCAACATGGCAACAATAAGACTAAAAGGGGAAAAAAATCAGGTTGATCCATGACAAACCAACGTTATCTATCATAATCCACGAAATGATAATCCTTTTGGGTAACGCTACCCTCTACACGGGTATAGTCCTTTTAAGCTCCAAGAAATCCCTTGCTTCAGTGCCAAAGGCTCTTCTTTTATATGCTCCCCTTTGGAGCTTATACTACTCTTTGTAGTAGTGAAGGTAAAGGATACGACGTCATACTTCACAGCCCACACTGGCAGTGCTGATCTCTATTTCATGGCCCTTCAGCCATGAAATGCGATAGCTGGTTGGGCGTCAGCCATCCTTTGCTTTCGAACAGCAGAACAGCATCCCTCCCTGCCCTCCCTGAGCAGCAGAGTACTGTGAATGCACTTGACCTATATCAACTTGTTATTTCCAATTTATGAAAGGAGGGGGGGGGGTTCTAACCCACGATCAGGAGCTTCTCGATATAGATATGAATGAAAATCGCATCACAACGCATTTTCATTGCATCACAAAAGTTCAGCTAAGACTGACAAAACAGTTTATTGTTACATCTTATTAAATTACGAGCTTTTTTGGCGTCTAACCTGGTAATGTGGAATGATACAAGTACTTAAAAATATACTAATACAGACAACTTCATCTCCTGAATTCAACAGGAAGATCCATGCTGCAATAACATTGCGTCTTTATATGGAGATCCTGTGGATCCCCAACAAAGGATCCAGGGGATCTTCACTTTCAGAAAAGAATCTTGAATAGCTGGAAATTGGAATTTACCAATTCTGACTATCCCCACCGTTCAAACCCATGTGTCTCTTTTCTAATATACAAATTAATCAGGGGCCGCGGAAAAATATTTGGGTCAAGTCTTTCTCCACAAGTAATCCATCTTTTCATCAGTGTCAACAACTTACTGGACATAAAACTACACAGAATAGTTGATTTTCTTTTTTTTTCGTGCCAAATTAGAATTAACGTAAGTATAGACTGTATAAAACTAAACTGCACCGGAGTCGGGGAGGGAGGGGTGTCAACAGATTCATAGAAACGTAAAGTGAAAACTGCACAGGATCAAACTGCGCAAAGCACCGGATTAACCACTTTCAATACAGATACAAAAACTATATGAACTCAAAAAATAATCTGGAGTAATAATTTATAAAAATTTATAAAATTAGTTCACAACTAAAGAAATAATTTAGCATGCTCTAAAAAGAACTTACAATTCCAAGAAAAGTCATGCGTCTAATGTGCGAGGCAAATTTATACGATGCAATTATTACAACACATCCTGGCCTTTATTATTCTTAGTCAAACAAAAGTAAAATCCATTTTCCAGTCCATAAAGCAAAATTTTGAAAAATCTACAGGATAGGGTCTTAGTTTTTTCTTTTATTTATCAGAAGATTGTTATTTCTTTATTAATCTATTCATTCGACTACTCAATAACTCATTTTTTCTTCATGCAAAACTAGAAAAGATGAAAAAAAGCGCTTGTGAATTTACCATAAACTATGAATATACAAAATTATGTGGTTATTTATGTGTTCTTAAATTCATTGCTATGTTACGCTCTGCTACGTAATTGTGATGCTAAGTTTTTAATCGGTTGATTTGGCCCTCCATTATTACCTCTTTTATTAAAGAAGAAAAACTCTTGCCCATTATCTTATTTATACATGATAAAGTGAGCCATTTAGTTTTTTTATGTAGAAAAAATAAGGTTATGAATCTTTCCATAAATAATAAAAACAAAAGGGTATTTTGTTATTTTTGTTGAGCATAGCTAATAAGGACAGTGTGGCTCTCAAATAACGCTTTTTGTATTAAGGAAGAAGAGCTTCCTTTTCCATTCAGACAAGGCCGTACCCAGGTTTTTTTCGGAGGGGGTTTTACTCAAAGATTTTTTTTTGGGGGGGGGGGCACAAAAAACATCAAAAAACACATAATAAATTTGTTTATATCCATTTTTGTTACGTTTTTACGAGCCAAAAAAACATTTCCGGAGGAGTTCAAACCTCCCTAAGCCCCCCCCCTCTCTAGGTACGGCCTTGCATTCAGATATGAAAAACGGAATTATTTTTACCTTCTCCAAATGTCCTAGAGAAATTCCCATCGATTTAAGTTGGCCAGAAGTTGAAATTTCAAGTTCAAATTATTACTTTTAACAACCATAAATAAACTAAAAAAATAACCTTTTGGGCTGGAGAAAACCCTATGAGGGTTTACGGTCACGCAAAAGTCCAAACAACTACTTACCTAACGAATCAAATAATAAGATAAATGTAAAGAAAAATAATAATAACATACCCAATCTCTATCACTCATCAATACCCACTCCCCCATCCCACCCTCCTTTCCTTTAAAACCCCGCCTCCTAGGAGGTCCTTTCATTAAATAGAGGCAATTAAAAGAGATTTACTGCACGATTTAGAAGAGAAAATGTAGTTTGACCCCACTTTCTCATCCTAACTGAAAGAAAGTTGTAGCGGGCTAGCTCTGGTTTTACGCCTGTAGCTTCCCAAGTACCATGCTTTTTCAGGGTCAAATCTGGGGCCAAAAAAGCAGGGCGTTCTCAAATGGGACTGGAAAAAGTCATAAGTAAGGATTTAAAAGAAATAGAGGCTACATGGGAGGGAATAAAAAAAGGAGATCGAGATTGAGGTATAGATGTTGGGAAAACGAGAGGTTAAGATGTAGAGGTTAGATATTTCTAAATGTATGAAGCTGCACAATCATGCATTTACGAGAGCATTAAGCTAGAAGCGTAGAAGCCAGGAAAAGCCGATACTTAGAATATGAACGGGATGGGATTACAAGAAATGACCTTAATTCTTTAGGGATTTCACGTCAGGTGACCAAAGGAGAGGCTTTAAGCCGAGTTGAATGGAGAGGTATTTGCTTTTAGGTGGCCCGTGAGAAATTTCAGAAAAAAAGTGGTATTTCTACCGTCAGGTGGAACGGGTTAGAGCTCATCGAGATGGAACGGTATTTATTTTTAGATGGCTTACTGCCGCGACGCGTTTCCCAACGAAGTGGTAACTCTGCCGTCAAATGGAGCGGGATGGATCAGAGCGTGATGGAAGCGCATTTGCTTTTAGGTGGCTTAATGTCGCCATGAGTTTCGTGACGAAGTGGTATCTCTACCGTCAGTGGCTTAAAATGTTCCACAGCTTACAAAGATTTTGTGGACTCAGGATGGTAAGTCAATAGCAAAAAGCTGCATGATATATTTCAAAAGGCTAACATGTCCAAAAAACTCACAAATTTGGCAATCGATTCAGACAAATTAATAACGGGGAATAATAGATCAAAGTTATTAGGGTCATTGCAGGTAGGGATTTTCGGTGGCTTATTTGAGAAATGCCTTCACAACCTTTAAAAATTGTCTCCCGTAGGGTTTAAGCTGTCAAATTCACTAGTGGATACTCATAAATAAATATTCAAAATGTTTTTTTTCTAGAATGAAGCAATCCTTTAACAACCTTCACGACTTGAAAATTCGGTGGAATTCGATGCATTCATATATATGAAGAATTTCAATCAGGTAAGAAATTCATACATTCAAGTAGGTAAGCCTGTTTAACGGTAAAACTCCTTGTGACAATTTCAAATTATAAAAAAAAAACTTAGAAATGTCTTCATAAAAATTTCGACCGCGGCTAGAATTAAGGTTTGGAACAGGGGTCAATGGTGTGATTCTGTAGGCTCAGCCCGAGTCGAACCAACTCTAAATGGGTACCTGGAGTAATCTAGGGAGGAAACACGGGAACCGTCGGAGGATTTGCCCCCCACCCTGCATTGTACTCCCGGCCAAAGACAGTGAATCAGGAGATCCGTATCTGTGCAACGCAGACCATTGTACAGTATAGGAAAAGGTTTTTAAGTAGAATTAAGAAAAAAGGCAACTGAATAACTAAGAAACAGACACGAACGTCCAGACTCGAATTTCCCCGTGGCTTTGACCGTGGCAACGAAATTTTGACTGAGGCTAGAATTAAGAACAAAAGCAATTGAATAACTAAGAAACAGACCAGAATGTTCAGGCTCACATAATTGAGACATACCATTCTCAACTGACCATTTCATTGACATTGGCATTGACAATTGCCTTCCATTGACAATTTCAGAACCGTATCCCATCAAAGCCTTTCATCAATTCTCTTAAATAATAGCCAATGTTGAATAGTCAAATGAATACGAAGTTAAATATCAAACGAAAACATCAGTTATGAAATGAAATCAAATAGTCAAAATGAATAGTCAAAATGTACATCTACTGCTCCTGCACCCATGATGCATTCAACTCGTTGCTTTAAAAAAAAGTAGTTCTGTGCCTTAGGAAAATGTTATGCATTCAAGCAGGCAAGTCAATATAATAAAAAAGCTTCTTGTAACGTTTTCCAATTATACCAAAGGAACTTAGAAATATCTACGAAAAGCTTGTAAATGTGGCTAGAATTGAGAAAGGTAAAAAAGACCAAAATGTCAAGAAAAGTCAAAGAAATGTCTAAGAAAAGCTTGTAAATGCGGCTAGAATTAAGAAAGGTACAAAAGACCAAAATGTTAAGAAAAGTCTAAGAAATGTCTAAGAAAAGCTTGTAAATGCGGCTAGATATGAGAAAGCTACAAAAGACAAAAATGTTAAGAAAAGTCTAAGAAATGTCTAAGAAAAGCTTGTAAATGCGGCTAAATTTGAGAAAATTACAAAAGACCAAAATGTCAAGAAAAGTCAAAGAAATGTCTAAGAAAAGCTTGTAAATGCGGCTAGAATTGAGAAAGGTACAAAAGACCAAAATGTCAAGAAAAGTCTAAGAAATGTCTAAGAAAAGTCTAAGAAATGTCTAAGAAAAGCTTGTAAATGCGGCTAGAATTGAGAAAGGTACAAAAGACCAAAATACCAAGAAAAGTCTAAGAAATGTCTAAGAAAAGCTTGTAAATGCGGCTAAATTTGAGAAAATTACAAAAGACCAAAATGTTAAGAAAAGTCTAAGAAATGTCTAAGAAAAGCTTGTAAATGCGGCTAGAATTGAGAAAGGTACAAAAGACCAAAATGTCAAGAAAAGTCTAAGAAATGTCTAAGAACAGCTTGTAAATGCGGCTAGATATGAGAAAGCTACAAAAGACAAAAATGTTAAGAAAAGTCTAAGAAATGTCTAAGAAAAGCTTGTAAATGCGGCTAGAATTGAGAAAGGTACAAAAGACCAAAATGCCAAGAAAAGTCTAAGAAATGTCTAAGAAAAGCTTGTAAATGCGGCTAGAATTGAGAAAGGTACAAAAGACCAAAATGTTAAGAAAAGTCTAAGAAATGTCTAAGAAAAGCTTGTAAATGCGGCTAGAATTGAGAAAGGTACAAAAGACCAAAATGTTAAGAAAAGTCTAAGAAATGTCTAAGAAAAGCTTGTAAATGCGGCTAGAATTAGAAAGGTACAAAAGACCAAAATGCCAAGAAAAGTCAAAGAAATGTCTAAGAAAAGCTTGTAAATGCGGCTAGAATTGAGGAAGCTACAAAAGACCAAAATGTCAAGAAAAGTCTAAGAAATGTCTAAGAAAAGTTTGTAAATGCGGCTAGAATTAGAAAGGTACAAAAGACCAAAATGTCAAGAAAAGTCTAAGAAATGTCTAAGAAAAGCTTGTAAATGCGGCTATAATTGAGAAAGGTACAAAAGACCAAAATGTCATGAAAAGTAAAGGAAATGTCTAAGAAAAGCTTGTAACTGCGGCTAGAATTGAGAAAGGTACAAAAGACCAAAATGTCAAGAAAAGTCTAAGAAATGTCTAAGAAAAGCTTGTAAATGTGGCTAGAATTGAGAAAGGTACAAAAGACCAAAATGTCAAGAAAAGTCAAAGAAATGTCAAAGAAAAGCTTGTAAATGCGGCTGAATTTGAGAAAATTACAAAAGACCAAAATGTCAAGAAAAGTCAAAGAAATGTCTAAGAAAAGCTTGTAAATGCGGCTAGAATTGAGAAAGGTACAAAAGACCAAAATGTCAAGAAAAGTCTAAGAGATGTCTAAGAAAAGCTTGTAAATACGGCTAGAATTGAGAAAGGTACAAAAGACCAAAATGTCAAGAAAAGTCAAAGAAATGTCTAAGAAAATCTTGTAAATGCGGCTAGATTTGAGAAAGGTACAAAAGACCAAAATGTCAAGATAAGTCTAAGAAATGTCTAAGAAAAGCTTGTAAATGCGGCTAGAATTGAGAAAGGTACAAAAGACCAAAATGTTAAGAAAAGTCAAAGAAATGTCTAAGAAAAGCTTGTAAATGCGAGTAGAGATGCCCCTATTGACACGATCGCTCACCCCTGCTGCCACCTACAACTTTTTTGCACCCCAAATATGGGCATAGAGTCCCTAGAGAGAACATGTGGTTAATGGGGTCAATGACCTCTTTCTCCAGGTGTGTTTTTGGCACGCTCTCAGCGAATGTTATGATCCAGAAATAGTATTTGTTGTTGTTTCCGAGGCAAATGTCAAGGTCAATGTTGTTGTAAGTGCACGCTCTCAGCGAATGTTATGATCCAGAAATAGTATTTGTTGTTGATGCTCGAGCCAAATGTTATGAGTGTCCAGGAAACCGTTAGATCACGTGTTTCCTTCTCAGCCAATCAGAGGGCTTGTTACATATTAGCGGCGGAGGGAATATAAGGAAAGAATTTTTGCTATAGTTTTATTAGTCTGTGAATAGGATTCACTAAGTTTTTAGTTAGCAGTGTAATAACATGAGTGAACAAGTTGAGTTAGAAATATCCTTTTATTGCAACTGTTCTATTTGTAAAGGACATTTTCATGATTTTGAACATTCTGATGAACCTACTGCATGTTTAGACAGCATAGAGGCAGTGATAAAAGTGAAGAATCTGGAGGAAATGAGAAGAAAAATTATTTATGATACGGAGAGAAATTTATACCGATTGCAAGTAAGCTCACATAAAAGAAGGGTTGATATGACAGAAAAGGAAGATCGAAAGAAGAAGAGACTGGGAAAAGAGGACTTTCTCTATAGTGTAAAAGACAGCAGTGAAAACCCAATGAAAAATGTATATAGTGCAAGATATAACACTAAATATTACGATGAATATGTTCTAAGAGAAGCGAAAAAGTGGCACTTTAAGAGACAACATAAGAGGTCATTCTACGAAATGGATTTTAAACAACGAAAACCGTTGTGGAAGAGTTCTCATATATGATTTAACGATAAATCTAATTATTGATATGCATAATGAGTTTTATATTATAATCATACAATAAATTTGATTGTACTATTTTTATTTTCTCATACTAGATATGTATAGAATAAGGATACCAGCAGAGACTTCTTTACATGAATAGTTCAGTTTTATTAGGAGAGTATTATCAGTACACAACCAAGTTTTCTATCAATGATAAAAAATAAAGGATTCTTCTAAATATTTTTATTCATTTGTCAAATCAATGTATATAACGCTTTTTAAATATAAAATATCATTATCATCATCA
>NC_142812.1:60348742-60391242 GCF_049724085.1 Artemia sp. Qi Xiang Cuo
TAATGGTCAACTGCGAAGATATTTAGCCTACAGAAAAAAATTGCTCATTGTTCCTTTAATAGCCACACAATTAGACTAAAAATTATGATATTTATGCATAGTTTCAACTAACTACTGCTAAGTATGTTAAAGGCGAGCCATTATCTTGTTAGAGCACAAAATCAGAACACACACACACAAAAACTTACACACACACAAAAACTTACACACACACACAAAAATTTACACACACAACAAAAATTTACACACACACAAAACCTTACCCACCCACACAAAAACTTACACACAAACAAAAACTTACCCGCACAAACAAAAACTCACACACACACACACAAAAAACTTACACACACAAAAACTTACACACACATAAAAACTTACTCACACACACACAAAATTACACACACACACAAAAATTTACACACACACACACACACTAGTAGACAAAAATTACGATATTTATGCACAGTTTCAACTAACTATGGCTAAGTATCTTAAAAGGTGAGGTATTTTTCTTGAAACAACACCAAAGATCATTAAGGGGTATTAATGAAAATGATGATACATCAACCGAACACTGTCAACGAGACCACCGAATAACAATCACCAAAGTGTCACCATGCCGTCACTGTGTCAACACCCCTCGGAAAATAGGGGGTAAAGGTCAACTGCGAAGATATTTAGCCTAAAGAAAAAAATTGCTCATTGTTCCTTTAGTAGCCACGCAATTAGACTAAAAATTATGATATTTATGCACAGTTTCAACTAACTACGGCTAAGTATGTTAAAGGCGAGACATTTTCTTGCGAGAACACAAAATCAGAACACACACACACAAAACTTACACACACACAAAAAATTACACACACACAAAAACTTACACACACACAAAAACTTAAACACGCACAAAACCTTACCCACACACACAAAAACTTACACACACAAAAACTTACACACACACACAAACACTCACACACACACACACAAAAAACTTACACACACAAAGAATTACACACACACATAAAAACTGACACACACACACAAAATAACACACACACACAAACATTTACACACACACACACAATTAGAAAAAAATTAAGATATTTATGCACAGTTTCAACTAACTACGGCTAAGTATCTTAAAAGGCGAGGTATTTTTCTTGCGAGAACACAAAAAATCATTAAGTGGTATTAATGAAAATGATGATAATCAACCGAAAACCGTCAAAGAGAACACCGATTAACCATCACCAAAGTGTTACAATACCGTCAGTGTGTCAACACCCCTCGGGAAATAGGGGGGTAATGATCAACTGCGAAGATATTTAGCCTACAGAAAAAATTGCTCATTGTTTCTTTAGTAGCCACACAATTAGACTAAAAATTATGATATTTATGCAGAGTTTCAACTAACTACGGCTAAGTATGATAAAAGCGAGCCATTTTCTTACGAGAACACAAAATCAGAACACAAACACACAAAAACTGACAAACACACAAAATCTAAAACAAAAACAAAAAATTATAAAAACATACAAACTTACACACAAACAAAAAATTACCCACACACACAAAAACTTACACACACAAAAACTTACCCACACACACCAAAACTCACACACACACACAAAAAACTTACACACAAAAAAAAATACACACACACAAAAACTTACACAAACACACAAAAAATTACACGCACACACAAAAATTTACACACACACACACACACAATTAGACGAACATTACGATATTTATGCACAGTTTCAACTAACTACGTCTAAGTATCTTAAAAGGCGAGGTATTTTTCTTGCGAGAACACAAAAATCATTAAGTGGTATTAATGAAAATGATGATAATCAACCGAAAACCGTCAACGAGAACTCCGATTTAACCATTACCAAAGTGTCACAATGCCGTCAGTGTGTCAACATCCCTCGGAAAATGGGGGGAGGGACTGAGTTACTCAGAATCTAAAAGGACATATTTTTTCACAGGAAATAACAAAATTGATATTTTTCAACGACAAATCCCAAAAGAATTATTATTAAAATCATGAGGGAGAGGGATCTAGGAGAATCAGTGCTTCATTCATCATTTAGCTTCCCACCGAGAGAGTTTCCGAGCAGAAATAGACATGTTTCATCTAGAAGTTCAATCACTTTTGCATGTTTTTAAGGTTAATTTTTTTATATTTTTCTAATAAAGTTTAGTGTTTATTCATTTTTATGGTTACATGCGCGGGGGATGGAGGGTATGAAACATTACTTTTAGATTTCATATTGAATTCTATGACCTTTCTAATAATATATATATATATATATATATATATATATATATACATATATATACATATATATATAGACACAAAGAGCGAGAAGTTTTAGTGTTGCTTCTTACTCCAACTGAAAACTTATTTTTAATTTGATGTTTTACCATTTTTTCAAATCATGCCATAAATATCCGTTTGTATAGACCCTCACTTATCAGTTCAACACGATTCGAGTACCGGTTCGATTCGAACAGCAACAATTCTTTCTAATCTTTAGACTTTTCAATCATAATAAACTTGATTACGGTATGTAATTTGTGGGACCGGTGGTCTTTTCCTTCAAAAAATTTCTCGTTCTTTCTAATCTTTAGACTTTTCAAACATAATAAACTTGATTACGGTATATAATTTGTAGGACCGATGGTATTTTCCTTCAAAAACTTTCTCGTACAGTAAACCGTTGATGTGAAACTATAAAACTAATTCATTTTAAATATTTGCAATTGGAATAAAAGGCAAATTCTGTGGGGGCATAATAGCTAGCACAGATCCAGATGGGCTGAATTCACATTTTAGAGTCAAAAAGTGCACACAAAAAGCAAATATAATAGCAATTTAAAATCTCCCCCTCCCCAAACTCAAAAAATTCTGGGGGGGGGGCATATTTACATTGTAGTTTGTATATTTTCTTTAGAAAACACATCGAAAAGCCATATCAAGAGCTAAATTTGTGAGTTTTTTTTTCACTGACAATTCCTTTTTTTTGCCAAGCCTTAACCTCCCGTAATTGAAAGATATGAATTATAATCAAGGAACATAGTTCATCATATTTTACATATTTTTGGATGGAAAACACACTGAAAAGACGTATTATTTGAACTTGCATCAAACGTTGGTGGGCTTACATTTGAAGAACCTTCCATTATTTTCTATCTTGTCCTATATTTCAGCATATACTGACTTTTAAACCTTACAAAGCCCTGAAATATACTAACCTAACGGTTATTTATTTACGAAATCGTGCAAGCTGTCAATTTTAGAACAATAATTACCTTTCTATATATCACTTAACACTCACTAGAATTGCCAATTATCACTCACGGAGAATGAAGTCAAAACAGTACTTCTTATATCACATAGTCTATTTGCGTCAAACGAGACATCTTCAACGCAGATTAATTAATTGTTACGTTCGATTTTGTTTTGGATATAGGAAAGCATCGATGGGAGTGAGAATTTCTCTAAAACTATCAAAGATTGATCAACTCTGTGATTTCACAGTTCTTGTTTAATCAGAAATAAAAAAGAAGAATAATTGATAAAAGATATTTTGAAATATGCTCCAAAATCAGAGCTATTACAACTTAAATGACGCGAGGGGGGGGGAATCAGGTTTAAGAATATCCTGGATGTATCATTTTTATATTATCTAAGTACTCACAGAAGGAGCCATCACAGAAACTTTGAAAAGGGCTCATTTGATTGGTAATTAAAGTGGCTAGCACCCAATTCACAGGAGGGCGTGAAAACTATGGTTTTTAACTTTGATATGCAAGACTAGAAAGAAAAGTTCTTAGGTGTGGGGCTGCCCCCCGCCTCAACCCTCGCTCTTGAAATCCCCCCCACCCCAACTTAACTTTTCTAGAAAGAAAAGTTCTTAGGTGTGGGGCTGCCCCCCGCCGCAACCCTCGCTCTTGAAATTCTCCCCCAACTCAACTTTTCCAGAGGATTTCAAAATCCCCCCCTCCAAACTCAAAAATTTCTAGGAACGTATTTTCATCATATTTAAATATTTACCTACGTACGCATCACTTAGGTTAGATTAGATTAGGTTAGAGACAGGCAAAAAGTTAGGTGTATGGTTAGGTTAGGCTAGTTTATGTTAGGTTAGGTTAATTTAGGTTAGACTAGGTTAGCCTACGTACTCGTGCGTACGTCGGCTAACCTAGTCTAACCTAAATTAACCTAACCTAACATAAACTAACCTAACCTAACCATACACCTAACATTTTGCCTGTCTCTCACCTAATCTAATCTAACCTAAGTGATGCGTACGTGGGTAAATATTTAAATATGATGAAAATACGTTCCTAGAAATTTTTGAGTTTGGAGGGGGGATTTTGAAATCCTCTGGAAAAGTTGAGTTGGGGGGGGGGAATTTCAAGAGCGAGGGTTGAGGCGGGGGGCAGCCCCACGCCTAAGAACTTTTCTTTCTAGAAAAGTTCAGTTGGGGTGGGGGGATTTCAAGAGCGAGGGTTGAGGTGGGGGGGCAGCCCCACACCTAAGAACTTTTCTTTCTAGTCTTGCATATCAAAGTTAAAAACCTTAGTTTTCACGCCCCCTCCTATGAATTGGGTGCTAGCCACTTTAATTACCAATCAAATGAGCCCTTTTCAAAGTTTCTGTGATGACTCCTTCTGTGAGTACTTAGATAATATAAAAATGATCCCTCCAGGATATTCTTATACCTGATTCCCCCCCCCTCGCGTCATTTAAGTTGTAATAACTCTGATGTTGTAGCATATTTCAAAATATATTTTATAAATTATTATTATTTTTTATTTATTATTAAACAAGAACTGTTAAATCACAGAGTTGATCAATCTTTGATAGTTTTAGAGAAATTCTCACTCCCATCGATGCTTTCCTATATCCAAAACAAAATCGAACGTAACAATTAATCTGCGTTGAAGATGTCTCGTTTGACGCAAATAGACTATGTGATACAAGAAGTACTGTTTTGAATCCATTCTCCGTGAGTGATAATTGGCAATTCTAGTGAGTGTTAAGTGATATATAGAAAGGTAATTATTGTTCTAAAATCAACAGTTTGCACGATTTCGTAAATAAATAACCGTTAGGTTAGTATATTTCAGGGCTTTGAAAGGTTTAAAAGTCAGTATAGGCTGAAATATAGGACAAGATAGAAAATAATGGAAGGTTCTTCAAAAGTAAGCCCGCCAACGTTTGATGTAAGTTCAAATAATATGTCTTTTCAGTGTGTTTTCCATCCAAAAATATGTAAAATATGATGAACTATGTTCCTTGATTATAATTCATATCTTTCAATTACGGGAGGTTAAGGCTTGGCAAAAAAAAGGAATTGTCAGTGAAAAAAAACTCACAAATTTAGCCCTCTTGATATGGCTTTTCGATGTGTTTTCTAAAGAAAATATACAAACTACAATGTAAATATGCCCCCCCCCAAGAAAATTTTTGAGTTTGGGGAGGGGGAGATT
Organism: Artemia sp. Qi Xiang Cuo; assembly: GCF_049724085.1. NCBI lineage: Eukaryota > Metazoa > Arthropoda > Branchiopoda > Anostraca > Artemiidae > Artemia > Artemia sp. Qi Xiang Cuo. The sequence goes on from NC_142812.1 coordinate 60,354,248, forward strand.
TTAAATTGCTATTATATTTGCTTTTTTGTGTGCACTTTTTGACTCTAAAATGTGAATTCAGCCCATCTGGATTTGTGCTAGCTATTATGCCCCCACAGAATTTGCCTTTTATTCCAATTGCAAATATTTAAAATGAATTAGTTTTATAGTTTCACATCAACGGTTTACTGTACGAGAAAGTTTTTGAAGGAAAATACCACCGGTCCTACAAATTACATACCGTAATCATGTTTATTATGTTTGAAAAGTCTAAAGGTTAGAAAGAACGAGAAATTTTTTGAAGGAAAAGATCACCGGTCCCACAAATTACATACCGTAATCAAGTTTATTATGCTTGAAAAGTCTAAAGATTAGAAAGAATTGTTGCTGTTCGAATCGAACCGGTACTCGAATCGTGTTGAACTGATAAGCGAGGGTCTATACAACCGGATATTTATGGCATGATTTGAAAAAATGGTAAAACATCAAATTAAAAATAAGTTTTCAGTTGGAAGTAAGAAGCAACACTAAAACTTCTCGCTCTTTGCGCATAAGTTTGACTATATATATATATATTATATATATATATATATATATATATTATTAGAAAGGTCATAGAATTCAATATGAAATCTCAAAGTAATGTTTCATACCCTCCATCCCCCGCGCATGTAACCATAAAAATGAATAAACACTCAACTTTATTAGAAAAATATAAAAAAATTAACCTTAAAAACATGCAAAAGTGATTGAACTTCTAGATGAAACATGTCTATTTCTGCTCGGAAACTCTCTCGGTGGGAAGCTAAATGATGAATGAAGCACTGATTCTCCTAGATCCCTCTCCCTCATGATTTTAATAATAATTCTTTTGGGATTTGTCGTTGAAAAATATCAATTTTGTTATTTCCAGTGAAAAAATATGTCCTTCTAGATTCTGAGTAACTCATTCCCTCTCCCTATTTTCCGAGGGGTGTTGACACACTGACGGGATTGTGACACTTTGGTGATGGTTAATCGGAGTTCTCGTTGACGGTTTTCGGTTGATTATCATCATTTTCATTAATACCACTTAATGATTTTTGTGTTCTCGCAAGAAAAATACCTCGCCTTTTAAGATACTTAGCCGTAGTTAGTTGAAACTGTGCATAAATATCGTAATTTTTGTCTAATTGTGTGTGTGTGTGTGTGTGTAAATTTTTGTGTGTGTTTAATTTTTTGTGTGTAAGTTTTTGAGTGTGTGTAAGTTTTTTTGTGTGTTAGTTTTTTGTGTGTGTGTGTGTGCGTTTTTGTGTGTGTGGGTAAGTTTTTTTGTGTGTGTAAGTTTTTGTGTGTGTGGGTAAGGTTTTGTGTGTGTGTAAATTTTTGTGTGTGTGTAAGTTTTTGTGTGTGTGTAAGTTTTTGTGTGTGTGTAAGTTTTTGTGTGTGTGTGTTCTGATTTTGTGTTCTCGCAAGAAAATGGCTTGCCTTTAACATACTTAGCCGTAGTTAGTTGAAACTGTGCATAAATATCATAATTTTTAGTCTAATTGTGTGGCTACTAAAGGAACAATGAGCAATTTTTTTCTGTAGGCTAAATATCTTCGCAGTTGACCTTTACCCCCCGATTTTCCGAGGGGTGTTGACACACTGACGGCATTGTAACACTTTGGTGATGGTTAATCGGTGTTCTCGTTGACGGTTTTCGGTTGATTATCATCATTTTCATTAATACCACTTAATGATTTTCTGTGTTCTCGCAAGAAAAATACCTCGCCTTTTAAGATACTTAGCCGTAGTTAGTTGAAACTGTGCATAAATATCGTAATTTTTGTCTAATTGTGTGTGTGTGTGTAAATTTTTGTGTGTGTGTGTAATTTTTTGAGTGTGTGTGTAAGTTTTCATGTGTGTGTTAGTTTTTGTGTGTGTAAGTTTTTTGTGTGTGTGTGTGTGAGTTTTTGTGGGTGCGTGTAAGTTTTTGTGTGTGTGTAAGTTTTGGTGTGTGTGGGTAAGTTTTTGTGTGTGTGTAAATTTTTGTGTGTGTGTAAGTTTTTATGTGTGTGTAAGTTTTTTTGTGTGTGTAAGTTTTTTGTGTGTGTGTAAGTTTGTATGTGTGTGTGTTCTGATTTTTTGTTCTCGCAAGAAAATGGCTAGCCTTTAACATACTTAGCCGTAGTTAGTTGAAACTCTGCATAAATATTATAATTTTTAGTCTAATTGCGTGGCTACTAAAGGAACAATGAGCAATTTTTTTCTGTAGGCTAAATATCTTTGCATTTGACCATTACCCCCCTATTTCCAGAGGGGTGTTGACACACTGTGGGCATTGTGACACTTTGGTGATGGTTAATTGGTGGTCTCGTTGACATTTTTCAGTTGATTATCATCATTTTCATTAATACCACTTAATGATATTTTGTGTTCTGGACAGACAAATACATCACCTATTAAGATACTTAGCCTTAGTTAGTTGAAACTGTGCATAAATATCGTAATTTTTGTCTAATTGTTTGTGTGTGTGTAAATTTTTGTGTGTGTGCGTGTAATTTTTGTGTGTGTGTGTAAGTTTTTATGTGTGTGTAAGTTTTTGTGTGTGTAAGTTTTTTGTGTGTGTGTGTGTGAGTTTTTGTGTGTGTGTGTAAGTTTTTGTGTGTGTGTAAGTTTTTGTGTGTGTGGGTAAGGTTTTGTGTGTGTGTAAATTTTTGTGTGTGTGTAAGTTTTTGTGTGTGTGTAATTTTTTGTGTGTGTGCGTTCTGATTTTGTGTTCTCGCAAGAAAATGGCTCGCCTTTAACATACTAAGCCGTAGTTAGTTGAAACTGTGCATAAATATCATAATTTTTAGTCTAATTGTGTGGCTACTAAAGGAACAATGAGCAATTTTTTTCTGTAGGCTAAATATCTTCGCAGATGACCTTTACCCCCCTATTTTCCGAGGGGTGTTGACATATTGTCGGCATTTTGACACTTTGGTGATGGTTAATCGGTGTTCTCGTTGACGGTTTTCGGTTGATTATCATCATTTTCATTAATATCACTTAATTCCCCCTTCCTATATAAAAACTGGACATTAAATTACGTACAGGCTTTTACCAAGAACATTAAATCTCATGTATGCTTTTACCAAGGACATTAGATCTTGCAAAGACTTCTACCAGTGACATTAAATCTCGCCCCGTATGTAAAAAAAAACAAGTATCCGGCTAATCGATGAATTTTATACATGAAAATTATGGTTATATTGAAAAATATTAAGTAATCCTGTTTATTTCATTTATAAAAAACGTAAAAGTTTAAACATTAACAATCTGTCAATACTTAAAGAGGATTGCAACTTCAAAGGAGGCTATATCTTTCAAGCTGGGAGTAAATTATTTAAACCTTGTTTGTCTCTCATTTTTTTAATTTGGTGTTCAATCCCAAATCTCTCCAAGGCTAAGTTTATTATGTTTGAAAGATGTATGCAAGGAATTGATAAAATTAGAAATGATTATCAAGTTATCCTGGTTGCAGCAGTAGCTGCAATTTAGTAAATAGCGAACAGTAGTCCATCTGCGTTTGAATTCTTGGTTTTCACTAGTTATTAACGAAGGGTTGTAACGTTATATTCTAGTTTCTTAGGCTAAATATCTTCGCAGTTGACCTTTACTTCTCTCCCCTTAACTGAGGAAAAATCTGAATGCATGTGTCTAGTTATTTTATGGCTGTAAAAATATCAATTCTGTAGATGAGTCCCTCTCCACTCCAAATTAGATATACAACCGTCAATTGAGGCCTTATTTTCATAAGGACATTATAGTTATGAATCTCAGTGTGCCATATCTGACAGTATCCCTCCCCTCTTAACTATGAAAAATATTTGCTATGTGGAAAGATTTCAAAATAAAAAAAAATTTAAAAATCATTTATACAAATAAACTAATTCAGTTAATTAATTTCTAAAATTGATTATAAATTCATTAACATCAAAGGCATATACTTATGAAAATAAGTGTATTTACCTTCTTCATGATTTCATGGGCTCCATTTTTAGGGGTGGGGGGGGGGATTTCCCATTCCAATTCCCAGCCGAGTGGTTAGCGCTTCAGACTTGAAATCATATGAGTTTATATGTGGTCAGGAGTTTGAGTCCTGGTTTCGCTGTTTGTTTGGTTTGGAATGGGGGTAAATGTCGTAACCCTATAAGCTCAGCCACAGTCGACCCAGCTCTAAATGGGTACCTAGAGAAATCTGGGGGGAATACACGGGAAACGTCAGATGATTTGTCCCCCAACCACGCATTGCACTCCCGACCGAAGGCATTGAATTAGGATATTGGTATCTGCGCAACGCAGACCTCTGGTCAGCAAGGGAAAAAGTTTTTTTTAATTAAATCTGAAACACCTTGCATCAACGAATCACTTAAGAAATTCTGGATCTCTATGTACTTGGAAAAATTATAAATAATTATTGTTTTCTGCTGCTAATTATTGTTGCTATGTGCAGACATAGCTCAAATTTCCACCCAATCATTCCTAAAAGATTCTTACTAAAAAAGTTTATGTGAGGTAGAATGTTAATTTTAGTTCATTTCTAAAAGCATTTACTGTTAGAAAAATATGACTCGAATTTGTTTGGAGTTCTTATGCGGATTTTCAATTTGTTGACGCTATCATATCTTATTACTGTATTTAGTTGCCCAAAGAGAGATAAATTCATCTAAAATTTTAATAGTGTCGTTATTTTTAGTTCAACTACTACTACTACTACTACTACTACTACAACTCACCGCTGCACCAGAACTCTAGTTTTTTGTAAGAAAATTATGGTAAATACATTTTTTTGGTTCGAAAATAAACTATTCCCGTAAAATCTGAACTAATACAGGTTTTTGACCGTAAACTCTAGTATTTGATCATAGTGTTCTCAATCTTTTAGGATGTATGGACCGAGTGGGAGCTCACTCATGAGGAGGAAATTCATTTGTGTAATATATGCATTGATGATGCTGATGATATAATGGAAGTCCACTATACATCTGAAGGATTATCTTACACGTCAGATGATCTAGTGAGGAGAGGGCCTTCTGGAAGAATGTGTATCGAGGATGATGATCGTCTATATGTAGATATGCCCCCCTTGAGAAATATTGAAATAGTCAGTGACGAAGATGACAGCATACAAATAATTACAATACCTCATCCTCAAATTGAGGAACTTACTATTGAGGAGGAGGTTGATGATGATGATAATCATATTTTATATTTAAAAAGCGTTATATACATTGATTTGACAAATGAATAAAAATATTTAGAAGAATCCTTTATTTTTTATCATTGATAGAAAACTTGGTTGTGTACTGATAATACTCTCCTAATAAAACTGAACTATTCATGTACAGCAGTCTCTGCTGGTATCCTTATTCTATACATATCTAGTATGAGAAAATAAAAATAGTACAATCAAATTTATTGTATGATTATAATATAAAACTCATTATGCATATCAATAATTAGATTTATCGTTAAATCATATATGAGAACTCTTCCACCACGGTTTTCGTTGTTTAAAATCCATTTCATAGAATCACCTTTTATGTTGTCTCTTAAAGGGCCACTTTTTCTTTTCTCTTAGAGCATATTCATCGTAATATTCAGTGTTATATCTTGCACTATATACATTTTTCATTGGGTTTTCACTGCTGTCTTTTACACTATAGAGAAAGTCCTCTTTTCCCAGTCTCTTCTTCTTTCGATCTTCCTTTTCTGTCATATTAACCCTTCTTTTATGTGAGCTTACTTGCAATCGGTATAAATTTCTCTCCGTATCACATATAATTTTTCTTCTAATTTCCTCCAGATTCTTCACTTTTATCACTGCCTCTATGCTGTCTAAACATGCAGTAGGTTCATCAGAATGTTCAAAATCATGAAAATGTCCTTTACAAATAGAACAGTTGCAATAAATGGATATTTCTAACTCAACTTGTTCACTCATGTTATCACACTGCTAACTAAAAACTTACTGAACTTTATTAACAGACTAATAAAAACTAAAGCAAAAATCCTTTCCTCATAGTCACATCGCCACTACTATGTAAACAAGCCATCTGATTGGCTGAGAAGGAAACACGTGATTTAGCTGTTTCCGGGACACTCATAACATTTGCCTCGAGCAACAACAACAAATACTATTTCTGGATCATAATATTCGCTGAGAGCGTGCACTTACAACAACATTGACCTTGACATTTGCCTCGGAAACAACAACAAATACTATTTCTGGATCATAACATTCGCTGAGAGCGTGCCAAAAACACACCTGGAGAAAGAGGTCATTGACCCCATTAACCACATGTTCTCTCTAGGGACTCTATGCCCATATTTGGGGTGCAAAAAAGTTGTAGGTGGCAGCAGGGGTGAGCGATCGTGTCAATAGGGGCATCTCTACTAATGCGCGGCTAGAATTGAGAAAGGTACAAAAGACCAAAATGTCAAGAAAAGTCAAAGAAATGTCTAAGAAAAGCTTGTAATTGCGGCTAGAATTGAGAAAGGTACAAAAGACCAAAATGTTAAGAAAAGTCTAAGAAATGTCTAAGAAAAGCTTGTAAATGCGGCTAGAATTGAGAAAGGTACAAAAGACCAAAATGCCAAGAAAAGTCTAACAAATGTCTAAGAAAAGCTTGTAAATGCGGCTAGAATTGAGAAAGGTACAAAAGACAAAAATGTTAAGAAAAGTCTAAGAAATGTCTAAGAAAAGATTGTAAATGCGGCTAGAATTGAGAAAGGTACAAAAGACCAAAATGTCAAGAAAAGTCAAAGAAATGTCTAAGAAAAGCTTGTAAATGCGGCTAGAATTGAGAAAGGTACAAAAGACCAAAATGTCATGAAAAGTAAAGGAAATGTCTAAGAAAAGCTTGTAACTGCGGCTAGAATTGAGAAAGGTACAAAAGACCAAAATGTCAAGAAAAGTCTAAGAAATGTCTAAGAAAAGCTTGTAAATGTGGCTAGAATTGAGAAAGGGACAAGAGACCAAAATGTTAAGAAAAGTCTAAGAGATGTCTAAGAAAAACTTGTAAATGCGGCTAGAATTGAGAAACGTACAAAAGACCAAAATGTCAAGAAAAGTCTAAGAAAAGCTTGTAAATGCGGCTAGAATTGAGAAAGCTATAAAAGACCAATGTCAAGAAAAGTCAAAGAAATGTCTAAGAAAATCTTGTAAATTCGGCTAGATTTGAGAAAGGTACAAAAGACCAAAATGTCAAGAAAAGTCAAAGAAATGTCTAAGAAAAGCTTGTAAATGATGCTAGAATTGAGAAAGGTACAAAAGACCAAAATGTTAAGAAAAGTCAAAGAAATGTCAAAGAAAAGCTTGTAAATGCGGCTGAATTTGAAAAAATTACAAAAGACCAAAATTTCAAGAAAAGTCTAAGAAATGTCTAAGAAAAGCTTGTAAATGCGGCTAGAATTGAGAAAGGTACAAAAGACCAAAATGCTAAGAAAAGTCAAAGAAATGTCTAAGAAAAGCTTGTAAATGCGGCTAGAATTGAGAAAGGTACAAAAGACCAAAATGTCAAGAAAAGTCAAAGAGATGTCTAAGAAAAGCTTGTAAATACGGCTAGAATTGAGAAAGGTACAAAAGACCAAAATGTCAAGAAAAGTCAAAGAAATGTCTAAGAAAATCTTGTAAATGCGGCTAGATTTGAGAAAGGTACAAAAGACCAAAATGTCAAGATAAGTCTAAGAAATGTCTAAGAAAAGCTTGTAAATGCGGCTAGAATTGAGAAAGGTACAAAAGACCAAAATGTTAAGAAATGTCTAAGAAAAGTCTAAGAAAAGCTTGTAAATGCGGCTAGAATTGAGAAAGGTACAAAAGACCAAAATGTTAAGAAAAGTCTAAGAAAAGCTTGTAAATGCGGCTAAAATTAAGAAAAATACAAAAGACCAAACAACTCAGCTACATTTTATAATCACGTACATACGCAATTTTTATCTCAATGGCTTAAAAAATAATTTTCAGATAATTTTAAGAGAGTTTTGGTAATTTAGAATAATCTACGATGTTTAAGAGATCATTTTAAGATAATATTAGAACGGTATCTCGTTAGAAAAAAAGCATGCGGCATCCAACTTGATAGTCCATACCGGCGGTTATGATCTCCGTTTGTGGCCCTTCAGCTAGGAAGTACAATGGGGGGCTCCACCCATTTGGAGCTGGGTTGACTCTGCCTGAGGCCACAGATTTTAACCCCCGTCCCAAGCAGTGTGACCCCTTTAATGGTATTTCGTTAAAGTCTCCTTTTCAATGAATATTCAACAGGTATATCTTACAATTACAACTCCTTAAAAAGCAAACTATAAAAAAAGGAGTTCCACCTAAACAATTTTGACAACATTTCCGTATTATTTACTATCCATGCCCTGAGCGAACCTCTAAGCCAACAGGACAATATGAAGTGATTAAAAATAGGAACTTATGATTCTCCCAATTAACATAAACTTTTAAAATAACACAATCATTTACCCTTGTGGTGGTATAGTGGTAAGAACCGTTCCTAATCATCGGAAGATTTCAGGTTCGATCCCACATGCCGCAAGGGAATTCACCTTGTACATATTTGGTTTTTAATTTTTTATGTTACTATTTAACTAATTTTATTTTAACTAATTTTTTATGTTACTAATTTTTTTAATTATTTTTAATGTATATGTTTCATGTGCAATTTCAGCTGCATCATAGAAACTAAAAACGATAAAACCCCTACTGAGGCAAATACGACGTATGTATGCTTTTCGAGTGTATTCATAATTATGACGTCACTCACATTAATCTTTTTTTTTCAAGATTAAGGTTCAACAGGTATATCAACAGGAATTATCAGCAACACACAGGCCGATTCTTCATTAATAAACACAGCACCAAAATTCAAGCCACAATTATAACCATAATTTATGTAACATAGATGAAACAAAAATTGATTTTGGGGTATAATTTTGACTCATCAAAGAAAAAAAAGTAACGATATTAAAATAAAATTTAGTCACTTACCCAAGAAGGTAGGTCCACTACACGAGCTTTTATGATATCACTTTCATCAATGAAGTTGGCAAGGCGAGCACTATTCATTCGGAAATCTCTTTCTTTTCTCCACTGCTCCCGCACAGCCGTTAAGCCTGCAGCACCAACTATCCAAACAAGACTCATCCGAAAATAACCAGCCTGTAGAAAATATACATAGATTCTTTTTCTTTTTTGTGGGGTTAGAGATAAATATAGAGACAAAGCGATGAAATAAAACAGAACGCCATTTACAGATTTTTTTTTTTTTAAGATGACTTTCATGGAATTTGACCATAAGAAATTAGGGCCTGATATGCTACTAGTTAACTATTTGCCTAGTTTATCCCTAGAGTTTTGACAGTTGAATCTTCTTTTAAAGGCACTAGCACAGGCTTTCAGGAATAATCTTCCTCGGGAGACCATTACAAATAGAGGTGTACTGTCTTTCAAAACAATTTTTAAGTACACAGGGATGGGTGTCACCTCTTGTGGGTAAGCTGACCGTGTCTCGTCAACTCTCTTGGTAGCTTCACCCTTGAGGATGAAGTCGGGATGTTAACCCTAGAGATTCAATCAGGGGATTAGAAGCTTCTTAGACTTGGATGTACTGAGGCTGGCCATCCAATCATCATGCCACTCTTCTATCTTCAGAAGGTCCGATTTTACGGACATGCAAGCTTGTACAGGGTCATCATGCTTACGGACAGCTACGTGGACTGTCATATCGTCAGAAAATTGTGCACAGGCTTAAGTGATACTGGCCCCAATCATGTCGTCGATATTCACCCATAGAAGTCTGGGCCCCAGGATGCTCCCCGATGCACACTAGCCTCTACTAGTTACTCCTGGAAGATTAGATGGTAAGTACGATGAGCCTGAAGTAGACAGTAAAAAATTCCGTATGCTTGGGACTTTTCTGACCATTCATCAAAAGATTTCCTGATATCAAAAGATAGCAGCCTCACATCGTACTCTTGGATCAGAAGTTTAATCCACTCCTGATGCTAGGCATTAAGGCAGTCGAATATCCGATCCCACTACTTATATTCCAACTGCGCCTATTCCTGCAGCGACTCATTCTACCATGACTAGTCCTACTATGATGACTGTTATTACTACTACTATCAATAATATTCCCACCTTGAGAACCGATGAGTGATGATTCCAACGGGTGCGAGTCATTTGTATCTATAGGTAATTTACCCATGGCCTTTGTTTCTTATAAAAAAAATTCAGTGCATCAGACTGTTAAAAATGAGGGACTGATATGCCACAATTGAGCCATTTACCTATGTTATACCTAGGACAGACAGGTCATTTTTCTTTAGTATATCTTTGCTTCTATGGTAATATATGGCTCATTGTTCAGTTTTCACTATCATTTTCACTTGATTTGGGAAAATTGGCTCCAACAAATTGGTGCCAGCCCCTACCCCTGGCTGAATGACATTGCCTTATATTTTTATATTTTTGTTCTGAGATTTCTATTATCCAGCATTGGAAGTGCGGATTAGACCAGGTAAGCCCCTTCCCCCTAAAATTCAGCTTATTCTCCCTAGAACCGGGTCTGTCCAACTTCCTTTTAAGGGAATCAAAAGACGGGTTTTCAAGGATAACGTCCTTCTGTACATCATTCCAAATTGAGGTGCAGCGTTCCTTAAAGCTGTTCTTCCAATCCTCAGTGAAGGAAGCCTCCTCTTGCACGTAATCCTACCGTGCACTGTTTCTATGTATTTGCCATAACACGTAACGCACTTGCTCTTTAATTCTTGTGGGTTCGGTTCCCTTTCCTTGTGCTAAACCTAAATCTGCATTTGAAGAAGAAAACAACAAAAATTCAAAGACGTTTACACTAGTAAAGACATGTAAGAAAAGAGGGCTTCCGGGCCCGGGCCACCACGGCATATCATCATTTCTACAGTTTTTACCATTTTTCAAATTACCAAGTGATGTCATGTACTTATAACAAAAAAAAAAACACTCCAAAAGTTAGCCCAAGGGACCGTTCAAGAAAAATTATGGCGGAAGAACTTGCTCTTTTGGTGCTTCTCCCCCCCCCCCCTCCGCACCAAAGGCTCAGATCTGTGGTCATCTATGATAATGATTAATTTTTCTCTTTAGTTACTTGGGATGCGTGGTTCAATTATCACAGCTAATACCTACATAACGAAATCCCAAAACATCTTCAGTCATTTTTTATGATTTTACCCAACCCAGGGCCAGGGACGTATTTAGGACGAAATTCTAAATTTTCAGGAATTTGTGGCCAAGTTTTATTCAAAGTATCAAATATCCCCCCCACCCTCAAGGAAAAAAAATCTTGCGATCTTCTGCGGGCAATTTAGTAGAACTGTTCCAAAGATATGGTAAAAATTTTTCTTCCAGAGGCATAACCAAGCGACCTATGAGCCTCTCTTATAACACTTCGACTGAATGAGATCAAAGTGATTTCTTCATAAAAACTCGTCTTTGATACCTCCTCATCCTCACCAGATGAACGACTAACTCAAAAACTTATAAAAAAAGGAAAATAGCAATAGTGTCAAAAAGGAAAATCGTCAACGACGTCAACGACTTGTTTAGCCCTAAGCTACTAAACTACCCTTTGCTGTTGCATTTTTGTCTTTCAAAGAACTTTAATATGTAGGGGAGAGCAAAAACAGCAAAATTTTGGCATCAGTAGGCCTACCAGCTTAAATCCAACTAGCCCCCTTAGCCTGCCAAGACTTTCCTACGCTAAACACAGGCCTACTATTGTGCAAAATGGATCTCGATTTAAAATAATTCTTTAAAATAGAAAAAAAATGGTTACCGGTTATGACTTATAGGAAAAATTTAACCTTGATCGTATTATATTGCGGACTTAACCAAGTTTCTTTGAAATTTTCTAGTTTTTAATGAAGTCCCAGAATCAATATAACCAGAATCAATTATCCATAATGTCTTGGAAAGATTTAGCTCTAATTCAAAAAGACTGGTTAATGCTGAAGCTTGTACATGATTTATGATTTTTGGTGATTACTTATTAATAAAGATTTCATAGGTATGATAAAACTTACTGGCAATGTAAGGTTTTGTGAACTGACAATGTAACTTCAGCCCCACCCCCTTCATCACAGAATCGGCTGCCCCCCCCTAGAGAAGAAGCTACGTAAGCCCATTACCAGAAGCTACACTGTTAGTGGCACTAGTAATTCTTGGTCGGTACCTCCACAAGTTACTCCTACCCCTACCAAAGTTAAAACTTCATAGGTTTCCCGTACTCCTTGGGTCAACTGATAAACATAATTAAAAAAAACATACCATATACAAACCCAGCAAGAGTGGGAAATGTTGAAGAAAACGTTTCATAATTGATTTTAGACTACCAGTACTGACGGTTTGCGACGATGGTGTAGGGGGTTGACTCGGCTCCTCATCTTTGACCTCTTGCACTTGAGAAGCATCGCCATTGGAAGCTGCCATACTTGTATAGAGATCTACAGATACATTGTATTAATTTTTTGTATTTCTACAAAAGCTCTACATTTCTAGCAACAATAACAGCTAAATGTTTATCCACTCAAAACAATAAACCAAAATAACAGCAAAAGTAATGTTATGTTACAAAACATAACTCAATTTAGCATTGCTGTGAAAGTGCTTTGAAATTTGACTCTGTTTAATTGGGTAAAACTGGTTTCAAAGTTCACTTTTTGTTTTATTTGCAGCAAACCTAACTAATAAAAGTTGGTGTGAAAACATTTCCACTGCAATTGTAAAAAAAATGGCAGACAATACGGGAAAGAAGAATGAAAGATTCGAAAGTATTTAAACTAATCGAAATTGGAATCAAAAACGTTTATAAAATAACATTTAATACAACTATACAAATAAGAATGAAGTAGGAATTTTGTTATTTATAAATAGAATTGGTTTCCCGTTTTAATGCAACTATTACTAACAACCCACTGCAGCACTAAGCCTGTTGAGGTCAACGCAGGCTTGGTAAGAACTTTTTTATAAGAACTTAAAGCTATAACTTTTTTAGCCGAGGTTGAGGGAGAGGCAGCCTCCCTCACATATGAAATAATTTATGTTCGTTTCTAATTTTACTGCTGCTCTTTATTTCAGTTGAAAAAATTTGTTTTTTTTTTAATTAAATTTCTGACCGTTTTTCAAATCCCCTCCCTCCCGTGTAAAGTTTCCCCTAAGAACTCCCTCCGAAAGATTTTGTCTATGGAAAATCCCTCTCCCCCACAAAAACCCCCCCTCCCCCCAAAAAATATCCGTATATTGCCCAATAACATATACTTTATGTTAACAATTAGCATTGCAGAACTTATAGCCCATTCCCCAAGGGCTATGGGGGGGGGGGAGGGTCGTGTCATTCCTAAGGGCACAGTTATTGTATCTTTTCACATCGCTGAATCAAATGGCTATCTCAAAATTTCGATTGGACATTTTTTTTGGGAAAGGAGCATGGGAGGGGGCAATAAACATACATTCGTGATCTTTCTTCTGGCAAAAAAAAAAAATTAAAAAATTCCATATTTTTGTAGATAGGAGTTTCAAACCCCAACAATAGGGTTCTCTGATATGCTGAATCTGATAGTGTGATTTTCATTGCGATCTCTTGACTTTTTTAGGAGGGGGGGGGGGGGGTGTTTCCCCCTTTTTCAAAAATAAGGCAAATTTTCTCAGGATCGCAGCTATTGATGGGTAACATTAAACATAGAAAGCCAATTCCTTTGATGCATCTACTGTTATCAAAATTATGTTTTTTAGAGCTTTTGTTACTATTGGGCCGAGTTGCTCATTATTTACAGTTCGTTACGAACTGTTTGATATTGCCTAGGTAAGGGAGTCTATCGACTTGATCTATATTATTGCTACCTAACTTCACCTCTTTATCTTCACTCTTCTATTTTGATTGATAAGAGTACCTAGTTTTTGATTTATCTACTTTCTGTGGAGTGTGAATAACATTTTTGTTTTAACTAACATAGGCAAGAGCGCCAAAAATTTGGATTAAGTTAAAAGCTTGTGCAAAAAGAATGTTTGATAAAGTTATAAAGGCAAGAATGAAGTAGGTTTTTTTATTTAACTAACTTAGAAGGGGAAAAGTCAAGTAAAATACCTAATTTTTATTTGCTTTCTGGGGAGTGTAATTGACTTTTTTTTTTCTTTTTTTTTAAATACACTGGAACAAATTACAGGCTTCTATAAAATAACATATAATAAATTTATACTGATAAGAATGAAGTAACAATTTTATTATTATTTTAGCTGGTTTAGAAGAGGATAAGGAAAGTAAAATTACCTCATTTTTTATTTATCTGCTACGTAATTTTTTTAATCAATCAGTAATAAAACTTTATCTAGAATTTGGACTTTCTTACCTAGGTCAAATGGGACAAACGAAAATTCATATTCTAATTGGTACGGTTCTATTAGCTCGGATTCACGTGACATATTGTACAGCGCAGATGCTAAAGAAACTAGATGCGTTGAAACAGGTTTTTTCAACGGATATTCCCTATGCTGATGATTGCAAACAGTGATTTATCACTTTGTTTACAATATTTAAACTTTAGTTTTTTGGGGTTTAGAGGGAAAAAAGGTACCTAGGTTAGGTTACGTATTTAATATATGCTGTGCTTTACCTCCCACCCCTCTCCCCACCCCTAATGCGCAAATATATAGCCAAAATTAGTTTCTAAACTATTTTATTTTCATCCTATTTTGTTTTATTTCATTAGCATTAACAAAACTTGACTTCTCGCGTGGCTTCGAGCTAATAGAATACCTTCTAATTATATGCTGAAGCAAAAAATTCTGCAAATAACAAAATGGAATTATTTTATTCAAGTTTATAGAAAAACAATTATTTATTCATAAAGCTTGTTTACACTTACAACCACACTAAATTCTTATCAGGAATCAAATTTTCAAAGACGAACGCAAAATGAAACCCAAATAAAACGAAAATATAGAAATATACACCTAAGGGTAAAAGTTTAGATTTAGAGAGCGATCTTACTAAAATTAATTAACATATAACATTTTCCAAAAATAAGTTTTTCAAAGAAAAGTAAAGAACCCCATTAAACCAAAAACGAGCAAAAATAAAATCAAATAACCTACCAAGCGTGGAACTACCACAAATAAGCATTTATAAATAGATGAAACCCAAAACGAGCAGAAATTACAATAAATAACCGAGTCAAACTCAAGACGAGTAGAAATTAACATGAGTCGGGCTCAAAACCCCTATGTCTTCCCAAGGCCAGAACATAATTTGCACTTTACTGAAAAAAATATAAATGTCTTTACTTTTATAAGTTTAATAAATCAAATAATATTAACATTTTGATTACTAAATATCAGTACATGTATATTAAACTGACAATGCACATTCATTTGTATTTTTTTCAGTAAAGTATAATGTTTCATAGAACCCTGGGGGGGGGGGTTGTCATCCTCAAAGACCTAATTTTCAGAACTTTAAACTACGTTGAACAAAATGGCTATCTCAAAATTTTTATTAGATGTGTTTGGCGGAATGGTGGGCGTGAGCGCGGGGTTAGTTACCCTCCAATCACTTTCGACTATTAAAAAGGGCACTAGCCCATCAATTTCCAATTAAATGAGCCCCTTTTGAAGTTTTTACGACAACGCTATCCATAAAAACCAAACATGCCCCCAAGGCATAACTTACAACCTTTGCCCTGGGGGCTCTGGGGAGTTTGTCATCCTCAAACAAATAATTTCCAGAATATTCAGCTACATTGAACAAAATGGATATCTCTAAACTTTGATTGAATGTATTTGGGGAAATGGTGGCCGTGAGAGGGAGGTTAATTACTCTCCATTCCCGTTCGACTATTAAAAAGGGCACTAGCCCTTTCAATTTCCAATCAAATGAGCCCTTTTTGCAATTTATACAACAACTTTCTATATGAACTTTATATGCCCCAGGGCATAACTTACAGCCCTTGTACTGAGGGCTCTGAGGGGGTTATCATCCTAAGATACCTAATTTCCAAAACTTTCCACTACGTAGAACAAAATGGCTATCTAAAAATTTTGATTGGATGTGTTTGGTGAAATGGTGGGCGTGAGAGGGGGGTTAGTTGCCCTTCAATCAGTTTCTACTATTAAAAAGGGCACTAGCCCTTTCAATTTCCAATTGAATGAGCCCTTTTTTAAGTTTCTACAACATCGCTTTCTATAAAAACCTTATATGCCCAGGGCAAAACTTACAACCCTTGCCCTGAGGGCTGTGAGGGGGAGGGTTTGTCATCCTGAAAGACCTAATTTCCAAAACTTTCAACTACGTTGAATACAATGGCTATCTAAAAATTTTGATTGGATTTGTTTGGGGAAAAGGTTAGCGCCAGAGGAAAGCCCCCAGGTTAGCTCCCAGGGCATAACTTACAGCCCTTGTACTGAGAACTCTGAGGGGGTTATCATCCTAAAAGACTTAATTACCAAAACGTCC
Source organism: Artemia sp. Qi Xiang Cuo (assembly GCF_049724085.1). Lineage (NCBI taxonomy): Eukaryota > Metazoa > Arthropoda > Branchiopoda > Anostraca > Artemiidae > Artemia > Artemia sp. Qi Xiang Cuo. The sequence goes on from NC_142812.1 coordinate 60,370,726, forward strand.
AACTACGTTGAACAAAATACATACAGAACTTTGATTGGATTTGTTTGGAGGTATGCTGTGCGTGAGAGGGGAGTTGGTTGCCCTCTAATCAATTCCGACCATAACAAAGAGCACTAGCCCTTCCATTTCTCATTCGAATGAGCCCTATTTGATGTTTCTAGGAAAACGATTTATTCAAAAACCTTATATGCCCAGGGCAAAACTTACAACCCTTGCCCTGAGGGCTGTGAGGGGGAGGGTTTGTCATCCTGAAACACCTAATTTCCAAAACTTTCAACTACGTTGAATACAATGGCTATCTAAAAATTTTGATTGGACGTGTTTGGGGAAAAGGTTAGCGTAAGAGGGGGTTAGTTGCCCTAAAATCACTTTCGACTATTGAAAAGGGCACTAACCCTTTGAATTTCCAATCGAATGAGCCTTTTTTGAAGTTTCTACGACAACGCCTTCTATAAAAACCTTACAGGCCCCATAACTTACAACACTTGCCCTGAGGGCTGTGGGGGAGTATCCTCCTCAAAAACATAATTTCTATTTGGAAATCAACTACGCTGAACAAAATGGCTATCTCAAAATTTTGATTGGATTTGTTTCGGGAAATGGTGGGCGCGGAAGGGGTGTTAGATGCCTTCCAATCACTTTAGACTATTAAAAACGGCACAAACCACTCCAATTTCCAAATGAACCCTTTTCGAAGATTCTACGACAACTTCTTCGATACTAAGTACCCTGGTCTAAAGGAAAATTAATAATAAATAATACATTTTGCCAACATCGTTCTTTAATGCCCCCAGGGCCTAACTTAAAACCCTTGCTCTGAGGGCTGTGGGGGGAGTGTCCTCCACAAAAACATAATTTCTACCTGGAAATCAACTACGCTGAACAAAATGGCTATCTTAAAATTTTGATTGGGTGTGTTTGGGGAAATGGTGGGCGAGGAAGGGGTGTTAGCTACCTTCCAAACACTTTCGACTATTAAAAGGGCACTAGCCATTCCAATTTCCAATCGAATGAGCCCTTTTCGAAGTTTCTACGACAACTCCTTCGATACGAAGTGCCCTGGTAGGGGAAAAAAATAATACATTGTGCCAACATCGTTCTTTACTTAGGCAGTGCGGCTGCCTATGATAGTGATACCCGAATATTTGGGTTTTCACCTCCGGACAACTTTCTTAACGGAAAGAGAGAGAGACATCATTTAGTTTAACATATTCCATTGAGTTATTTATTCATGTTATTATGTTAGTTCATTATGTTATTATGCATGTTGATTGCATTATTTTACTTATTGTTTAATAATTCTTTTTGAATAATTTACTAGTTGTTTAGTTCACTGTCTTAATTAAATGTTTTACCAGTTAATACATAGCTCTATATTTTCATTTTGTTTCGGAATAAGTTTTATTATTAAACTTTTCATTTATAAAAGGAAAGGCACGACGATTTCCGAAACGAATAAAAAGAAAACAACTAAAGAGGAAAGATTAAGAGGATTTGCTACTATAAAATAAAGAGATTTAATAAAAGTATCAGGCACTAGACGTCCATGAAAAATCAGAGATAGGTAAATGCGAATTTGGAACATCACATGAGCCAAGTACCTTTTTAGGCATAAATTTCCCCAATATTTTTGGGGACTTATATATTATACCAAACACAGTCGAGAAGTATGCTGAATGTAAAATCTCAGAAAACCGGTTGCATAGCCACAAAAACAAATGACGGGTGACAGAATGCATTGGAGTTGTATAATTGGGCTATATATTTGCATATTGGGGGGAGGAGGTTAGGTTACTTTACTTTTTTTGTATATATGTATTATACGAGAATTTGGATCGTGAAGATATAATAAAAAATAAATACTAACCTAACCTACTTGATTTTAATTCAACTACCCACAAAGTAGAGAGAATGTGGGGTTCCTTAAAGTGGAGGAATAAACGGTAACAAGGTACATCTCCCCCCACCCCATCATTTAAAATCATACTTAGCAGAGTACATGTGGCGGGCGGCAGTAAAGGCAGAAGGCAGAACTTATTTCAACGCGATTCTTAAGGGTATTTCTGCTTTCTGGGTACATAATTCTAAGTTGTAATTTTCATAATTTTGCTAATAAATTATTATATTTTCATCATTTTATGTTTTATTTCAATAGCATTAACTAAACTTCACTTCTCGAGTGTTTCTCGTAAAATACATAAGTGCCTTTTTCTTTTTCTTTCTTTTTCTAGCTCTTTTAACTAAAAACGAGGAAAAACTTGCAAAGGAATTTAAGTTTTCTGATGGATCAAAAGAGCTAAATTGAAAACTCAAACGAAAAAAATTGTTGCTTGTCCGCCCATATTGTTCAATTGGGGGGGGGGGATTGTGCGGCTGGGTGGGAGGCCACAACCACAACAATTTTTTTTTATGGGTGAAATTAGACTATGAAACTCAACAGTTCTTTCTTAGGCTATGCAAAAACGAGCAAGCTGTAGACTACTCCTGAAATTACGACAATTATTCCTAACTTCAATAATTTAACGTCAATCTATGTTAACAGCAAAAGCTGACCGCCAAATTTTGCCATAATCTGGACTGCATTGCTTTATTCATTTCTACGGACATGGGTCCGTTGTCCATGGATCCGTATCATGCTCGGTGCCAAGAAGGATCAAAAGACAATAGGTTATCAGTTAGCCCAGCAGCCTCTTTCATAGGCAGCACAATAGCGCTGCCTAGGTAAAGAACTAAGTAAAGAGAACAACTAAAGATTACCTGAATATTAATCCCTAGAAAATTCAAAACTTAGCCGGTCGCAGTTTCTCAATTCAAACACAAAGACGAGCGAAAGACTAAATGCCAAAAGCATGGGCATCGATTCAAATCCCGAAAAGGCGTCCAAAAATGACGTGTTTATATGAAAAAAGGTAAATTTCGTGACATCATAACTTTGAATAAACAAGTAACAAAAGTGAAGGAAAAAGCCCGCCTACGCTTTATGATACATTTGGATCCAAAATGAACAATACTTCAAGTGATAAATACAAATTGTCAATACAAAACATGGTTGCCAGGTGCATAACTCATTAAGAAACGCTTTAGGTGCCATTTGTTTTCCTTGTATTCCAGCCGCGTCAAATGGACCAACCAAGGAAGCATTCCGGGGATTTATTCACAAAATATCACCAAAATTCTTATTTCGTGTTTTTTCTTAGATTTGCTAAATAGTAATATCTGTTATGTCTTATTTGGCACACTCCCAAAAATCCCCTACGTGCGTGATAAGAAATTGGGAAACTTTTTTGTATGACTTGAATCGTAGTCAAGAAGTTGTCATAAAATTGCTTATAAAAGAGTCGAAGCCCCCCTACCCAGAACAAGAAATCTTTTGGTAAGCTCTCCACAATCGAAAGTTAAAATCCCTGATACGGTTCCGCATCTCGGAGTTAGAGTTGGCGGAAAGAAACCAGACCATTCTTGGATATCCATCAACCATCTTACTGTAAAAACAAAGTCGAGGAGCAGGTATTAGCTAACTGTAAAAGCACTCAGAGTCGTTATCTTTGAATCAGAGTCAAGACTGTAAATTAGTATACTTAGGAACCTTTGCTCCGGGACTATGGGGAGGGGGGTCTTGCCATCCCCAAAGGCAAAGTTGTTGGACCTTTCAACTATACTTAATCAAATGGCTATCCCAAAATTTTTATCGGATCCATTTGAGGAAAAAAGGGGCGTGGAAGGGGGGGGGGGCGATAGTTGACATTCAATCTTATTGGTCTTTTAAAAAGCGCACTAAAGATTTTGATTCCGTCCGAAGGAGTCCTCGCCCAATCTTCTAGGAACATTGGTTCTATACAATCACTCCAAGGGAAAAAAAAACACCAATTCGTGATCTTTCTTATGGCAAAAAATACGAAATTTCAGTCGTTCTCGTTATATTGCTGAGGTTTCTTATTGACAACCATAAACAGTGGCTTTCGATTTAGTTTTAAAGCATAATGGGCCAATTCCATAACTGTGGGGGATTAACATACCCAGTATCCTTAGAGACAAAGCTTCTGGACTGTTCTACTATGCTGAACAAAATGGCTGTCTCAAAATTTTATTTAGATGTAAATGGAAAATGAATGGGCTTGGAAGGAGGGCTATTTGCCCTCCAATTTCTTTTTACTCTTTAAAAGGGCACTAGAACTATTAATCTTAAATCAAATTAGCTCCTTTAAAAGTTTCAATGATGTTTCTAGCTATAGTAAAGAGCGGCGCTGCCTATGATATTGCTCATATGCCCTTTTGAAAACCTGCATACATGCAGTTTTATCGTTTAATTGAAACTTCCCCTATATTTTCCCTTAAAAGGCTTGAATGCTAAGCGATGGACATGGGCTAGATTTGGACCCCATTTGAAAATGACACAAAAATATTGTTGGTATGTGTGTAGCGAATGGTTACCGCTAGGGAAACAGTCTAAATCATTCACGGCTTTAGGCATCCGTCAATAAGTTCTAAGGCGAGAGAGGAATTTGGGACAATTTTTGGAGGCGCCCACCTGCCCAGAGTCTCAGGCAAGTGATCCAAAAATTTGAAAAATTTCTGAAAAGTTGAAATTTGCTCAGAATGCTGGACTGAGCTGGGGCATTGAATAGATACTATTTGGAAAGTGATTGGTGATGGTGGACATCCGCGAACAAGTGCTAAATTGAGAGAGAGATTTGGAACAATATTTGGGGGCACCCACCCGCCCAGAGTCTCGGGCTAGTGAGTGACCCAAAAATTGGAAAAATTAAAATTTGCTCAGAAAAATTAAAATTTGCTCAGAATGCGGGGATGAGCTTAGGCAATGAATAGGTACTATTTGGAAGATGAAGATGGCTTTAAACGATTGTTTGCCTGTTATTCCAAGCAAATTAATGGTCCTGTGTCAATGCTAAACTCTTGGTCAACCTTCCTAAGACCATAGGCGGGTGTGCCTTGTTTGCCTCTATTTCCAGGCAATATAATGGTCCTATGTCAATTTTAAATTCCTGGTCAACCTGGTTGAGACTCTAGGCAGGCGTGCCTTTCCAAAAACTAATACACGAGTCATTGTCCAATAAGAGAGCCATACTTACTCCGACCATTATACCCGTACCATTTAAAAATTTTTGCCTTTCAATTACTCGGACTATCTGTCTTGGCTTTTTTTCTACAATGAGCCATGTCTTGATGCCTACTGCAAAATATTTGATTTTCAGTTGAAAATCAATCAAGTATTTTGCAGTAGGCATCAAGACATGGCTAATTGTAGAAAAAGCCGAGACAGATAGTTCGAGTAATTGAGAGGCAAAAATGTTTAAACCCTTAATACCCTTAGCGTCATTAGTTGCAAAAACTTCAGTGGTAGTATTAATGATATATGTATTGTCGTTTGGTGATTTGAACATCATTCTCGTCAAGTCCAGGAAGTTTCAGCTTAATACAATTAGTCACTGCTATGCCATTGTTTATATATCCTTTTGACAACCTGTATATTTATATACTTTTGTGATGTTCATCTTAATGCTCATAGCCTTACAAGCACTTGCAATAGAGGTAATAGTTGAACTAGCAAAAGTAGTAGCAGTAGTAGTAAATGTAGCAGCGATAGTAGTAGTAGTAGCATGCACATATTGTCCTTTGGTCAATTGATCTTCCCCTTTAAGCATTTTCTGAAAGTTCGAGAGTTGGAGTCGGTTATATTAAAAAAAAAAAAAAAAAAAAAAAAAAGTGATTGATAAAATACAACTCTAGATAAATATTCTTTGGGGTTTCAGGCTATTTTTTTAAGTTGCCATATTTGAAATAACATTTTACCATTAAGAAATACGAATACCATTAAGAATTTTACCATTTTTCAAAATGCGTTTTTTCAATTTTCGGTTGCTATGGGCCATGGTTCGTTCTTTACTAGGTTCCAGCTATCGCTGCAACCATGATTGTGATAGTGTAACCTATTTTCGAAAAATCCAGCTTTGGCACCCAAAATTTAGGAGTGGAAGTTTAAAGGTAGCTTGAAGGAGTGAGAATAAAAAAAACTGCTATTTTAAGTGGTCCGCATAAATTTACCGAGTCCAGTACTGTTTGTGTGTCTGTTGATTTTGCATCTTCTGTTGTTTGCTGTTTTCTATTGTTTACTGTTTTGTTGTTGAGTTGTTTACATTTCTGTTGTTTTTACGTCTCTCGAAAAATTATTAAAATCTGAATAGTTCTTTTGGTAGACGATGGACGCAATACGCCAACATTTGTTATGCACTGTATTAAAACATTTAAAGAAAATGTATAAAGAGTACTAGGATCGAAAATAAAGAATACCAGAAACATTCACCGAGACAAGTTTCCATGAGAACGGAACATAATTTGCAACAAAAAAAACGGTCTCTTGAGCCAAAGCTTCCCATGCACGATATGGGCAAGCATCCAAGCAAACTTTTATCTCAATTTCCACAAAAAAGATGATGGTAAGTGTTTTCTTCTGAGAAGTAACTCTGATATACATTTGACACCATTAAGCCTGAATTACACTTAACTTCCATTACGACTTGACATTTTTTTTTTTTTTTTTCTGAATGAAAGTACCAAAAAAAGGCCTTTTTAAACGAAAATTTCCCCCCAAAGGCACTTTTTAAAATCTAAGAAGGTAATAAATTTTAGGAGGAACACAAGCCCCCTCTCCGTATTCTCCAACTGGCACCACTGGTTCCCGAGTTCTGCATTTTGCAAAAAAAAAAAAAATATAGCAATTTTGCGGATTAAGGGTATTTTTACCATGTTAAATAGCGACGAAGATCCCACTGCCTTTGCATCATAAACACAACCAATAGGTAGAACAATAGGTTTTTTTTTTTTTTAAAGACAGTGTAACTATCTTTCAAAAAATACTTCGAACATATATCAAAGGGCAAAAAAAAGCAAAAAATAATAAATAATATATATAAATATATATATATATATATATATATATATATATAGACCCCGGCGCCGCGCCGGCGGATCGACCGAACGCCGCCGACGAGAGGCCCTGTCGAACGCCACCGAAGTGTCGTAACGCCGCCGGCGCACCGCAGGCACGCCGCCGCCGGCAGAGGCGGCGTCGTAACGTTTTTTTTTGCAAAAAAAAAAAAATATAGCAATTTTGCGGATTAAGGGTATTTTTACCATGTTAAATAGCGACGAAGATCACGCTGCCTTTGCATCATAAACACAACCAATAGGTAGAACAATAGGTTTTTTTTTTTTTAAGACAGTGTAACTATCTTTCAAAAAATGTAACTATCTTTCTTCGAACATATATCAAAGGGCAAAAAAAAAGAAAAAAATATATAAAGATATATATATATATATATATATATATATATATATATATATATATATATATATATATATATATATATATATATATATATATATATATATATATATATATATATATATATAAGTATATATATATGTATATATATATATATATATATATATATATATATATATATATATAAATATATATATATATATATATATATATAAATATATATATATATATATATATATATATATATATATATATATATATATATATATATATATATATATATATATATATATATATATATATATATATATATATATATATATATATATATATATATATATATATATATATATATATATATATATATATATATATATATATAGACCCCGACACCGCACCGGTAGATCGACCGAACGCCACCAACGAGAGGCCTGATCAAACACCACTAAATTGTCGTAACGTCGCTGGCACGCCGCAAGCACACTACAGCCGGCAAAGGTGACGGCGGTCGGTCGACTTAAAATTAATTTTGCGGTAATTCTTTATTGCGTCAACCGTGAAGTCGGAGCTTTTCCTTCTCGTGTGGTTTAGTATTTTGATTTTCCTGACTAGAAATCAAGCAGGGCTTGCACTATCCCCGAATTTTCAGATATTTCTCCGAAAATCTATGCGTCACCCCGAAAAAAAAATTGGTTCCCCGAATCCCCGAAAATCACGCAGTCACGGTGCCACCCCTAGTGAATTATCACCAGTGACTTTCCCTGCCAAATATTACTTTGTATACCATAATTCTTCACTGCTCTCTTGTTCATTAATTTTCGTCTCTTTTGTTACTTTGCATAAAAACCAGACAGGTGCAATATGCTATTGCAAATATTAAAATATACACAGTTCTTCATATGTTGACAAAAAAAAAGTATCGTCTTTATGAAATGAGTTTAAATCATTTCGAATGCAGTTTCCCAATCGCTATTTCTTAAATCATTCGTAGTCAAGAATTTTATTTTCAGGTTGAATAGAATTATAGAACGCATTCACTACTATACAGCCTCAGCCTTATGTTGGATTTTGAAATTGACAGCCGACAGATTGTTTCTACGGCTGAATTGTAAGTTAGCAGATTTTTTTTTTTTTTGATGTTTTTATATAAGATTTTCTTAATGTTTAATACTCAATTATTGAACACCTGATAGAAAATACAATATTCTTTCTGGAACATTTTACCCCCCCCCCCCCCAAAAAAAAAACAGCCTTCGGGTGGGACAAAATTTAGCAATAGACTAAGCTATGTACAAGGTTGGGGAATTAAAGATTGAACCGGAAGGTAAACCAAAAATATGATTCATAAATAAATTGTAAATTATTACCTATAGGGGAGGGGGACACGGGGCTATCATTTTTAAATGATAATACCTCATTTTTTTATTGAAAGCAGGGATACCAAAAAGATAATTATTTTTTCATTTAAAATGGAGACAGAAAAAAATGATATCAAATTCCCTGAGAAACCATTGAAATATTTTGATAGACCCAGGGCCCCCCATTAGGAGTTGTTCATTGTCTTGGGTATTTTGCGATTTCTCATAGGCTACTGGCCTTATTTGGCTTTTGTGTGTGCTCCCTTTTAATTCGATTCTTTTGATCTTATGGAATGCCATGGAAAATCTATGACTCAGTTTGACAATTATTTGAGGTATATCTGAATAATTTTGACATTTTTGTTGTTGTCTTTGTGCCCCTTTACACTCATTCCCTCAATTTTTTTCAAGGAACACTAAGCTGTTTAACGTTCTTTTGCGTGTTTGTTTGAACCTAATAGTGACCTTGTTAATTATTCAGTAAATTATTTTTCTAATGAAAGCTGAAACGGTATGTTATCAAGGTGGTATCCAGAAGGGGGGGTAGGGAGGTATTATATTTAAATGATAATAGCTCGAAATTTTATTTATTGAAAGTAGGGATCCCAAAAAGTTCATTTTTTTTTAATTTAAAGCAGAGACGGCATCCTATCAAGGTGGTTTCCAGAGGGGGGGGGGGGTATTGAGCTATCATATATAAATGATAATACCTCGATTTTTTTTTAAAGCAGAGGTGCCGATAAGTTAATTATTTTATTTAAAGCAGAGACGGTATCCTATCCAGATGATATCCAGAATGGGGGCATAGGGAGTTATTATATTTAAGTGATAGTACCTTGATTTTTTTTTTATTGAAAGCAGGGATGCCAAAAAGTTGAAAAGTTGACGAAATTAACAAGATTTTCGTGAGTTATACTTGATACAGCAATTGCATGGTTTTATCGTCCAAAGGGAAAGGGACATATGTGTCCAATCCAGTTTTTTTTTCCTATTGATGAAACGGGTTTACTTTGAAAACATTCATTCTTATGTACCAGGTAGATTCACACTAAAACGAATTGGCGTGACGAAAGCGATATCGACATCCCCACCTAAAGTTGCGCTCGAGTAACAATGGCGCCCTTGGTCCAGTGCCCAAGTTACATTAACAAGCCAGGTCATAATAAAAGCTTGCAACTTGGGAGGTTCAAGGAGGAGTCTTTGACAGTCTTATGAGCTCAGGGTACTAGATATTGCAACGTTCTTACGTATCTACAGAGGTTTAAAAAATTCGATCAACCCACAAATGATTACCAAAAATATGCACAAATATAACATTTGGAATATCATAAAACTTTGTTCAAAGCTTTGAAGGATAGTAAAAAAGTATAAATACCCCTAACTATGCTTGAAAGCTATTCTAAAAAGACACTCTTTGGAGATTTCCATGGAAATGACCATAGCAGAAGCTTTGAGCCTGGGTGGGGATCAAAGAGGAGGACCACAAAATACTGTGGTCTAAGTATTTCGACCACAGGTGACTTATTGTTGCGACTTTCTTAAATTTGGTAATTTTTGTGAGCATTTGGAAATCAAAGCTTAAGCTCAATAACTGATACTAAGTGTCCTAACATTTTGCTTGGATTAAAAGTGACGAACTAGGAAGAAAATCTCAACATCTTCCTGGAGCTACTTCAGTCTGCATATTGTTCCATTTAATTACACTTAAAACGGATGAGCTTTTCATTTTTTACCGAAGAAAATAGCTGGCACTTCTTTTTTCTTCATAGCGAATGAACTATTAAGTGTTTTTTGTTTCATTGTAATTGAAGTGTTCTCATGTGAAGTGTTCATCATGTATTTTTCAATTTGATAAATTAACTCCTTTTAGATACAGTTTATAATTTGACTGATATTAGGTATTTATCAGTTTATAATTTGGAATGAATCCCCAAAAGAAAAAATGAATAATATCCAAAAGAGCAGCCAAAAGCGATAATAAGGCAGCAGTTCAGCCTTAGCCTGCATGACATATTTTCTATAAAGAAGCCAAAAAAAACTTTAAAATGAATTTTTTTAAATTTTAATTAAAAACCAGTTTTTAATAAAAGAAGGCTTATTAGGAGTCCAAAAGAGCAAAAAAAAAAAAAACATACAAAATCAAAGTCACCAATTTAAACTGTTTTAAATGTGACAAAACAGTTTAGGCAAAGGGTATTATGAAAAAATTAGGCTTCTAAGTTCAAAGTTATATTCAAAGTTTTTACCCAGATAAATGACTAATTTTGTGATACGGTATTTGAAGTTTTATATGCAGCAATGCTCGATGAAAAAAAACTACTAATTTTGATAATTATTTATGTTAAGAATACATAGCTAATAGATACTTCAACTATTATGCAAGGGTTCTGAAACGCCATATCCATTTCGTTTCTACCAGATCTATACTTCTCTTGATGAATAACGAAGAAGACCAGTTTCCAGCCAGCGACTTGTGAATTTTTGAACTCATGAATAGGCTCGAATCTGTTCGAAACATTAATGTTTGCGGTCGGCATTGATCGCACCGGCGGCACGCCGCCGACATTGTACCGGCGGCGCGCCGCCGGCGTCTTACCGGTGGCGCGGCGCGGCGTGCTGTTTTTTGCCCCGTCGCCGCCGGTCTTCCGTCATCGGCGCGGCGCCGGGGTTTATATATACATATATATATATATATATATATATATATATATATATATATATATATATATATATATATATATATATATATATATATATATATATATATATATATATATATATATATGATAATAAAAAATATAAGAATATATAACGGCCCTTGGACATGGTGACGAATATTTGACGTTTGAGTTACACTGTCTTAAAAAAAAAAAAAAAAAAAAAAAAAAAAAAAAAATTCAACACCTGCAAGAAAACATGCTCAGGAATCAAGCGAATAGCTAAGTGTTAACAATTGACTGCATTGAAACTGATTATTTCTTTGAGATTTCGGAATTCCTGAGATCTCGATTATAATTTTGTAGAAACAATAGAAGTTCAAAAGCCATGAATGTATAGAAGCTCATTTTTGGTAAGAAATGTTAATATCGTTTTTTTGCATCATGCCTACGATTTTAAAAGCTTTTTTGCGAGTTTTACCTGTAAATTAAATACGTACTTCGAACTGCGTTTTTTCATAAATGTGTGCGGGGACTAAGGGGTACACGGCGCTAAAAGAAAGAAAATGTGAATTTTCGCGGTATCAAACTTCTCCTTGGAGTTATCAACAATTTTTGAAAAAAGCAGGGGTGGATAAAAGGTAGAAGGGATCAAAGTTTCATCTGGGGGGGGGGGTTGTTGTACTGAGTTTGAACCAACCCCCTGGAATTTTTGTCCAGCTCCTAAACAGTAACTACAATACTTATAAACGAATGTTTCGTTCAATTTGTTCAAAGTAGTAGAAAGTTCTGGAAATTAGGTCTGTGAGGATGACAATCCCCCCCCCCAGCCCTCAGGGCAAGGTTGTAAGTTATCCCCGGGGGGCATATAAGGTTATTATTGAAAGCGTTGTCGTAGAAACTTCAAAAGGGCTCAATCGATTGGAAATTCAAAGGGCTACTGCACTTTTCAATAGTCGAAAGAGATTGGAGGGCAACTAACCCCCCTCTCATGCCCACCTTTTCCCTAAACACATATAATCAAACTTTTGAGATAACCATTTTGTTCAACGTGGTTGAAAATTCTGGAAATTAGGTCTTTCAGGATGAACCCCCCCTCCCCACAGCCCTCAGGGCAAGGGTTGTAAGTTATGCCCTGGGGGCATATAAGGTTTTTATAGAAAGCTTTATCGTAGAAACTCCAAAAAGGGCTCATTCGATTGGAAATTTAAATGGTTAGTGTCTTTTAACATTCGAAAGTGATTGGAAGGTTAGTAGCAACCCTTCCACGCCCACCATTTTCCCAAACACATCCAGTCCAAATTTTTGGTTAGTCCTTGTGTTCAACATAGTTGAAAGTTCTGGAAAGTAGATCTTTGAGGATGACACTCCCCCCCCCCCAAGGATCTTCAGGGCAAGGGTTATAAGTTATGCCCTTGGGGCATATATGGTTCTTATGGAAGGAATGCTCGTATAAACTTCAGAGAGGGCTCATTTTATTGGAAATTTAAAGTTCTAGTTCACTTTTTCAGCGTCAAAAGATATTGGAGGGTAACTAGCCCCTCCCCACGCCAATTTTTCCCAAATGCATCCGATAAAAATTTCGAGATAGCTATTTTGTTAAAAAATAGTTCAAATATCATATAACAAAAACTCCGGTGTCGACGCCACGGCCGAGGGCCCGGGGGCAGGCATTGTAAGTTATACCCTGGGGGCATATATGGTTCTTATGGAAGGGATGCTCGTACAAACTTCAAACAGGGCTCATTGGAAATTGGAAGTTCTAGTTCACTTTTTAAGAGCCAAAAGAGATTGGAGGGCACCTAGTCCCCCCCTCCACGTCTTTTTTCCTGAGACCCATCTGATAAGAGCTTTGAGACAGCCATTTTTATTAAAATAGTTCAAAGACCATATGACGAAAACTCCAGTGTCAACACAGTCCCCCAGGGCCCCGAGGCAGGCATTGCAAGCTATGCCCTGGGGGAATATATGGTTCTTATGGAAGGGATGCTCGTAAAAACTTCAAAGAGGGTTCATTTGATTGGAAATCGAAAATTCTAGTTCAGTTTTGAAAGTCTAAAGAGATTGGAGGGCAACTAACCCCCCCCCACCCCTTTTTCCCGAATGCATCCAATAAAAATTTTGAGAGAGCCATTACGTTAAAAATTGTTCAAAAGTCAGAAAACAGAAACTCAGGTGTCGACAAAACCCCCCAGGGTCCGCGGGCAGACGTTGTAAGTTATGCCCTGGGGCAGAAATAGTTCTTATGAAAAGAATACTCGTTCAAACTTCAGAGAGGGCTCATTTGATTGGAAATTGAAAGTTCGAGTTCACTTTTTAAGATTCAAAAGAGATCCGAGGGCAACTAGCCCCCCCCCATGCCTTCTTTTCCCAAACCTATGTGATGAAAATTTTGAGATAGATATTTTGTTTAAAAAGAAGAGTTCAAAGGTCGGATACGAAAAACTCCGGTGTCAATACAAGCCCCCAGGGCCCGGAAGAAGGCATTCTAAGTTATGCCCTAAGGGCATGCATGGTTCTTACGAAAGGGATACTCGTATAAACTTCGTAGAGGGCTCATTTGATTGGAAATTGAAAGTTAAAGAAAGAAAAACGAGCAAAAATGGGGTTTTTAAAGGCCAAATGAAAATACTGAAAAAACACAACAAAGCGAATATTTCGAGGGGAAAAACGCCTCTCTTCTTCAGCGCGAAACGAAAAAATACATAGCACTTGCTTCGTGCACAGCGCGAAACGTGTGCCGAAGAACAAACCAACAAATAAAACGCGGAAAGTCAATTTGAATGTGAAAAAAAAATAAAAGATGAATAAAAATCAATAAAAGCCAAAAAATTTTAAGAATTAAAACCAAATACCTAACAACAATAAAAGTGAGTCATTCACCAATATCCGTGATTTGCAAAGAAAAATTGAACCGCCATCGACGGATACTAGCGAATAACTCACTTTTAAGTCACTTTTAAGAGTCAAAAGATTTAAGCCCAACTAGCCCCACCCATGCCCTTTTTTCCCCAAACACATCCGCTACAAATTTTGAGATAGCCAGTTTTTTTTTGTTTTTTTTTAATCGTTCAAAAATTATATAACAAAAACTCCGGTGTCAACACAACCCCCAGGTCCCAGGGGGTAGGCGTTGTAAGTGTTGTCCTGGGAGCTTGTATGGTTCTCATGAAAGGGATGCTCGTATAAACTTGAGAGTGGGCTCATTTGATTGAAAATTGAAAGTTCTAGTTCACTTTTTAAGAGTTAAAAGATATCCGAGGGCAACTAGCCCCGCCCCCACACTCTTTTTCCCCCAAGCCTATCCGATAAATATTTAAAATAGTCATTTCATTAAAAATAATTCAAAGGTCAGATAAGAAAAACTCCTGCGTCGACGCAACCCCCCATGGCCCGAACGCAGGCGTTGTAAGTAATGCTCGGGGGACATATATCGTTTTTATGGAAGGGATGCTTGTATAAACTTCGTACAAGGTTCATTTGATTGGAAATTGAAAGTTCTCATTCACTTTTTAAGAGTCAAAAGAGATTGGAGCCCCCCCCCTCCACGCCCTAACTGCATCAGATAAAAATTTTGAGGTAGATATTTTGTTAAAAATAGTTCAAAGTTCAGATAACAAAAACTTCGGTGTCGACACAGCCCCCCAGGGCCCGAGGGTAGGCGTTGTAAGTTATGTCCTGGGGGCATATATGGTTGTTATGGAAGGGATGCTAGTATAAACTTTATAAAGGGTTCATTTGATTGGAAATTGGAATTTGTACTTCACTTTTTAAGAGTAAAAAGTGATCGGAGGGCATGCTAGCCTCCCCCCACACTCCATTTATTTTTTTTCCCAGACGCACTTCATATAGAAGGGGTCGTCGTATAAACTTCAAAGAGGACTCATTTCAAAGGGGGAAAACTTTTTTCACTTTGATATTGTAACTTTGATACCAGTTTTGAAAATTTTATTAAGATTTGATTTTTTTTTAATTTTGATTTTGAAATAAGGAATTTTAAAAACTTGAAACTTTTCGCAATCATAAACAAACAAAAATTAATTAAAAAAACTCCGAAAAATATGTTTTTCAAAGAAAATTAACGGCCATTTTAAAATTAAGCTCAGCAGATAAAAATACCTGTTAAAATTCAAACTCAAAACGACCAGAAATTACTATTAAAGAAAAAAGAAACCCAAACGAACAGAAATTATATAAACAATCACAGGAAAAAACATAGAACAAGTAACAATATAAATGAATAAATATATCTTAAAGCGAGTAATGCTTCAATTGAATATGCAAATCAAGCCTAAAACGAAAAAAAAAATTTGCTATTGAAGTATAAATGAAATTTAAAACGCACAGAAATTAAATAAACAATCAATGCAAACAAACATACAATAGATATTAATGTAAATGAATAAATAAATCTTAAAACGAGTGAAACTTAAATTGAATATGCAAATCAAGCTTGAAATGAACAAAATCACTACAAACAAGAGTTTGGGTATTGCCTCCTCTCACTGTAAAAGTCTAAAACCTACTGCGTCATTGGCGCTTTACTGAAAACTATACGTTTCTTGAACAGTCTTGGAAAATATAAAGAACATCAAATTGAATATTTGATATATAGTGATATTAATTGTTGAAAGATCCATCAGTTAAATAACTTATTTCATTCTAGGTTTATTTTTATTTTCAATGCTGAAAGAACTGGAAATGAAACTATTTGTAATATAATTCATTTTCAGTGAAGCGCCAGTAACGCAGTAGGCTTTTGGTTTTTATTTACAGTTCAGGAAGGGGGCAGTATTCAAATTCTTAGTTGTAGTGAAACTATGTTCGTCTTGAACAACTTTAGAAAGAACTAATAAATTAAATTGAGTATTTGATGTATAATTATATTAATCGTTGAAAGCTCATCAGTTCATAATTTTACTATAAATTTAATGTTTATTTTCAATATTAAGTACAAAAGAAAATATTTGTAATAAAATTGGTTTTATTACTATTTGATATTTTATAATTTTAAGGTTTTATTAGAATTTTACTACAATTGAGGGTTAATTTGAGGTTTTATTACAATTTGATATTTGATTTTTTATAAAATTTGATGTTGTTTATACTTTCCAAGACTGTTCAGGACGCATATAGTTTTCAGTGAAGCGCAGATGACTCAGTAGGGTTTAGACTTTTACAGTGAGAGAAGGAGGCAAAACCGAAACTCTTGTTTATAGTGATTTTAGTTCGTTTCAAGCTGGAATTGCATATTCAATTGAAATTTAACTCGTCTTAAGATTTATTTATTCATTTACATTAAGATCCATTATATGTTTGTTTGTATTAATTGTTTATTTAATTTCTGTTCGTTTTAAGTTTCATTAATACGTCATTAGAAAAACATTTTTTTTCATTTAAATCTTGATTTTGATATTCAATCTAAGCATTAATCGCTTTAAGATCTATTTATTCATTTATATTATTACTTGTTGTATGTTTTTTCCTATTATTTAATTTCTGTTCGTTTTTGGTTTCATTTTTTCTTTAATGGTAATTTCTGGTCGTTTTGAGTTTGAATTTTAACAGATATTTGTATCTGCTGAGCTTAAATTTAAAATGGCCTTTACTTTTCTTTGAAAAACTTATTTTTCAAAACTTTTTTTTAATTAATCGTTAAAAAAGCATTACTGCGTGGAAGGGATGCTAGTATAAACTTCACAGAGGGCTTATTTGATTGGAAATTGAAAGTAAATTAAAAAAGCATTACTGCGTGCCTACGAAGGCGGAACGATGGGGATGTAGCCAGTTCTTATTATGTCCAAAAAAAGTTCAATGGAGAAGATACTGTTTGCACTGTATACATTTATCACAGTTTATATAATTATCCAGTAAGTTTACCGCAGATGATTTCTGGCTCTTCATTCTCGGTGCGAACAAAAAGCTCCTCCCACTTATTTGTGCACTTATTGTCCACTTATTGGTGAGCCGGCCAAGTGGTTTTGTCAGTACTTGTTCCGTAGGTGATTATTCTTTGTCTACCCGTGAAAAGATCTAATGCCGCTTATGTGTATACGTTCTCTGGAGCACTCGCACCTCGGTCCGGGTTTTTATAATGGGTGAGATAGGGAAAGATCATACTGCTAATTATATAAACTGTGATATTTATACTGTGGTTTAAATTCACTGGAGACAGTGAATAAACTGGAGACTTGTAAGTGACTTTAAAAAGGCGCTAGCAACAATAATTCCTATTCAAATGAGCCCTCTTTTGAGTATCTACGACCTTCGATTCAATACGATAACCTCTTGAAGAGAAGGCACAAGTGTTATACTACCTTAGCTAAAATGTAATTTTCCTCGGTTTTCAATATGGAAAACTGTAAACCTCTAACAAAGACTTTCAGGTCATGTTAAATGATTTAGCTATCTCGGAACTTGTATTTTTCCGTATTTTGGTCCTATATGGACCAAAAATAATGTTTTGAAAAACAAAATGGCAGAATACGCCACTTTGCTGAGGCGTAATTTATTTTGTTGAAAGGGAAATTAGGCATTTTCATTGGGTTCAAATGCTTCGATGCCATTAACCCTGGTAAAAAAAAAGAAGGGACATCAGGGTTAAAAAATACAAAAACGTGATTTTCTTTGTTACTCCAGGCGGGAATAGTAAATCTCCATTCCAGGGTTTTAACAACGGGAGTTTCAATGGTGCACTTTTTATTTGATTTCGTTTTTGATGAGTTTACATGTTACATATAAAATATTTGTCAAATCACAGTTTCTTTAAAACAGATTTTTTTTCTATTATTATTATTCTTATTATTATTTCAGCTACTATGAGCCCTGTTTCATTCTTTACGAGGCTGCAACTACTGCTGCACATATGAAAAGATATTCGCGATGTATTATTTCTTCTTTGGATTGCAGTGGCCGTTGAGTCCTGTTTCCTCCTAATTTTCTTTCTTTTTTTTTTTAAACTTTGTCATGGTGATCATAACAAATTTTATTTTTTCCAACTTTAGCTCCAAAAGATATTTTTAACAAAGCAGCAAAGAAAAAGATCGAAATTACTTCCGTGTAAAAACTTCTGCTTAATTTTATTAAGCTGGAACTTTTTTTTCTTTTTTTTTCAAAAAAGATTGGTTCTTTTGTATGAAATTTCAAGCCAGTAAAAAAAAAGAGAATCATTTTGAGTCGCAACATTTTTTTCAAGTACGCTCTCAGTTTCGCTACGATAGCAGTCTCTACAAAAGAATACTTTGAAAATTAAACTCACTAAATGTACGATGCTCTAAAACACCACTTCCATTTTTTTCTTTAGGAGGTCTGAAAAAACCGTCAATAGAGTCCCTTTCATTACAATTAAAATCATCATCATCACTTGAAGAAGAATTTAAACCGTCAAAAATATCCATTTCACCAACTGCAGAAACTAATCTATTAAGACTCAAATCAAATTTGTAATGTTATCAAAACTCAATAAAATGATAAGAAAAGTTTGTGTCCGAGATAAGGCTCAAAATACAAAAGTAAGTAAAGCAGTTAGATACATAAATAACATGAACTGAAATAAAATATAATCAAAAACTAGACGATTTTGTACAATTACCTTGTGCTAAAAATTGCGCTTTTTCTATTGGTTTATTTTTTGGACGTCAATCGTCACATTTGTTTTAGCGAATCATATTAACCCTTAAGCGTGTGTTAGAAAAAAAGTCGAATAACTCCACCTTTTTTGCCCATTGTTATCCCTACCTTTTGCAGCTAAATGAAACTTTGATCCAGTAAATATTACATAAAACCTGAATAATTCATTTGAATTAAATTTTAAGCAAGTAAAATGATAAAAGTTTCGGAGTCAAAATATTCTTTTTTACGGTACTTGTGCATTATTCGGTACACACTCGAGAAATGAAGTTTGGTTAATCATAATGAAATAGACCGAAATATGATGGAAATACAACAATTTAGTAAAAAAATTAAGAAAACTACAACAAAGAATTATGGTGGGGGGCCGCACTGAACACATTATATTAAATACCTAACCTAACCCAATCAAAATACCATCTCTAGATATTAAATATCTAACAAAAATATACCTACAACGTAAATTTCAACTGAGCCTAAGCTAATTTTCTTCGTATAGTGCCGGCCAGAAACGGCCAGAAACCTTATTGCCGGCCAGAAATGGCCAGTGCCGGCCAGAAACCTTATTGCCGGCCAGAAACGGCCAGTGCCGGCCGGAAACGTTTGATTAGTTTTTTTTATAGAAGTTTTAAAGTCTTAAAAGTCATAAAGTGTTTTATTGTTTAAAAAAAATAAGAGTTGTGAGAAAGTCAAACTATAGCGTAAAGAGCGAGGCGTTGAGGAGGAGACAGCCCCTTTCATATACGGAATAATTTCTGTTCGTTTTAAGTTTTAACGTCGTTCCTTACTTTCAGTTAAAAAAAACTTGTTTTTTTATTTAATTTTTGAACGTTTTTGAAATAATGCAGGTTTTGATTTTGGCTCACCGTACATGAATAATTAAAACAAAATCTGTATATTAATTTTATTTGGTTAAATGGCTTTCTCGAAACTTGTTTAATTTTATTTACGAACGTTTTTATTAGTAATAAATATACGTAACTTTACAAATTAACTTACGTAACGCCCATCTGTGTTCATATGTT
Source organism: Artemia sp. Qi Xiang Cuo (assembly GCF_049724085.1). NCBI lineage: Eukaryota > Metazoa > Arthropoda > Branchiopoda > Anostraca > Artemiidae > Artemia > Artemia sp. Qi Xiang Cuo. Next base: position 60,390,698 of record NC_142812.1, read on the forward strand.
TTTAATGCCTAAATTAGGGGGCTTGCCCATAATCAGTGCTTCGTTCTTTAAGCTAAAGCTTGAATTTTGTCCCAATTCTATAAAAATGACCTCTTAATGATAAAGGCCGTTATTTAGAAAAAATATATCTTATGAAAGTACTAAAAAATATTTGGATTAAATAGCGAGGTATTCACGAGGGGGTGAACCCAATAACACACGTAATATTTTCTGTTCGTTTTAAGTTTTGATGTTACTCCTTATTTTCAGTTGGAAAACTTTTTTTTATATTTAGTTTCTTATCTTTTTTTTAAATAATGCTGGGAAATCCGGCGCCCCCTTCATAGCAATGTCCCTTCCCCCATGAAAACTTCCTTCAAGGAAAGATCTTCCCACATAACCCAAGACCCCCCCATCCCCCTACTACTAGAAAAAAAAATCCCCCTGAAAACGTCTGTATACTTCCTCATAACCAATACTATAAGTTAACATTGGGTAAAGTTCATAACTTTTCGTACCCCCGGGTACTTCGGGGATTAAGTCATCCTAAAGGACATAGTTATCAT
>NC_142812.1:60555962-60617152 GCF_049724085.1 Artemia sp. Qi Xiang Cuo
TTTTTTTCTTAATTGGATTCGTATTTATCAAACAAATGCATAATAAATTACAAATTTTTGCTTATAGCATTATTTACAAAACAAATGCATAATAAATTACAAATTTTGTTAATAGCACAAACGCGCACACACACACGTACACGCAACCACACATGCGCACACACTCACACACACACACACACGGATGCGCACACACTCACACACACACAAACACACGTATACTCACAGACGTTCACACACACACGCGACCTCGCATACACATGCGGACACACTCACACACACACAAACACACAAACGTATACTCACACACGTTCACACACACACACGCACACACACAACGTAATGTTTGACTAATAGAAATAAAATATGGTAAAAAAAATCAACTCAGTGATTTTCTTACTAGCTCATTAAAAAAAAATTGACTCTTTTTTTTCCTACAAATCTAGACATCCATAAAAAATAGAGATCAGATTCCTTTTCCTACAAATCTACTCGTTTAATGTTGTTTTTTTCTTAATTGGATTCGTATTTATAAAAAAAATGCATAATAAATTACAAATTTTTGCTTATAGCATTATTTACAAAACAAATGCATAATAAATTACAAATTTTGTTAATAACACACACGCACACGCACACACACATGCACACACACTCACACACACACACACAGACACGTATGCGCACACACTCTCACACACACACACACACACACACTTATGCGCACACACGTTCACACACACGCGCACACGCACACACACATCGCAACGTTTGAATAATAGCAATAAAATATGGTAAAAAAAAATCAACTCAATAATTGTCTTAATAGCTCATTAAAAAAACTTTTAAGACTTTTTTTTCCTAAAAATCTAGTCATCCATAAAAAATAGCGATCAGATTCCTTTTCCTACAAATCTACTCGTTTAAAAATCTACTATTTATAATAGCAATAACGTTAAGTACATTAGGTGAAAGTACATACATTTCCAAATTCAGACTGTACTCGTGGGTCGGATGGGGCGGTGATGTCCGTTTCTTGTATAGATGAGCCAGCGGGATTCATCATCCTGTGAGCTGCCGCCCATTCTCTTTTCGCTTTTTGACCAGACTGTATTCGCGTGGTTCCCGATGGGCCAGTTATCTCCACTTGTTGCATTGGAGTAATGCCATTAGCCTTAGCCTTTTTTTGAGGAGGAGAGTAATTGTAGGAATTTTCCTCCTTAAAAAGACGAACAAATTTAGTATGGAAGAAACGATTCCCCTTTTTTACAGAAGAAAAAATTAGTCTGCACAAAGAACCCTCTCCCCTCCCGCCCCCTTACTTTCCATGTGACGAAATAGTTTGTTTTTTCACCTCGCAATTAAGGTGTTAGAATTAATACATTGCTCCCCTCCCCCCACCTCATATTTTTATAAAACCCTCTTGATCATGGAATACAATTGAAAATAGAATATCTCTCGTCTAATTAGACCAGAATACAATTTATATCTTTGTCAAGGAAAACCCTTGCTGCTATCCATAAACATGTGCTATTAATCTGTGATAACACGCGAAGTTTGGTTCCAAAAAGGACCCTTTCTGTAATTATAAACACATGTGGTTTTAGACCGGAAAAAAGATTTTTGATAATGGGAAAAAGGACATTTCGAACGAAATAACTAAAACTAATGAAATAAACTCGTAAACATAGGAGGGGGGATGTAGGTTTACATAGTGGAAAAAAGAGTGCACTTTAAATTTTCTAGCGAGTATACTCATCATATTGTAGGGTTTGTATTGTTGGAAGGGAGGGGGCCTATGTCCCCCTGAAATTTGAATTTACTAGTGGAGTGGTAAAATGATTTTATTTGGAAATAAATTAAGAAACTTAGTAAACTGTACTCGCATTGTAAATTGATGTATCCATTGCTTCAAAGTTAATAATATTTAGTGTACTATCCATAGTAATTTAAATCACAATGAAAATTTAATTGTAAGGTATGGCCATTATATACAAAATCTCAAGGACGAATAAAAAATCACGTCTTTTATTTGTAACCAATCACCAGTCGAGTTATCGTATATGAAGCAAGCTCCGATGTCTCTGATTGGACCCCTAAAAAACAGATGTTGGCTCAAAAAACAGTCTGGTTGAAAACTTGGAGTTTAAACAAACTTGTGTGGGGAATCCCCGTTCACTTTTTTTTTGCAATGTGTAGGAGCCGGAGGGGAATCCCCGCTCGTTTTTGGAAAGGTACCAAGGAAAGGCAAGCAAAACGTGTTTAATCACGTGTAAAGGTCCCATAGAATAATATTGGAAGGAACATAATCCACCCAAATCCATAAGTACATGCTCTGGAAATGTTTTTCCTATACGTCCCAGCAAATAGCATGGTAATTCCTATACGTCCCAGCAAAATGGAAGACCATGTGAGAGGATACTCACTCTCTTTGAAAAGGTGTATAGGTCCAGTAGAATAGCATGGTAATTCCTATACGTCCCGTAGAAATGGTACTTAGTACTCTACTCTAAACTAGCAACCAAAAAATCCATTCATTTTATAATTCATGAATTGGTTGATTAACCTGTGAGATTTAATTAGAGGTTATGGACCTGGGGTTAGGTGACCTTTTGTGTTTTTTCAAGTAAATATAGTCTTCACTTTTGATAGATTTCCATTTATACCCTGATTGTAAGAGGAGAGTGACGCATCGTATCAAAATAAACTTTCGCTTTTGTTTCTTGTGTTAAAACTCCAGTGCTGGAAGTTTTGTTTAATATGTGAGTTTGATTCTTACTTATTTATCTAGCCTATATTTGTGTTTAGTGTTTTTTCTTCTTCGTGTGTTTAGTTGTTATATTTCTATATGTGTTATTTATAAAAAAAACTTTTTTCGTTTTTCGTTGTTTTTTTTTTTTTGGTTGAGAAAGGCTCTCGGACGTGGGGCCGACATATTCGGAATATTTTTTGATTAAAGTGTTCATTTGTTTTTATTTATTGTTTCACTGCTTTATTAAAATTAAAACCTGTTTTTCTTACTTATTTTTTCGTAAATGGAAAAGTAGTGTGGTCTAAGAAATTATTTACATGCATAATTACAAAGCTTCTTGACACCTCACCTTCTACAAGAGGATGGCAGAGACATTCCTAAATAAAGTTAATTCTTCTTCCAATGAACCACGTCGACAGAAAAAGCTCCTTTTTTTACGACAAGAACAATTGTAAATGAAGCATCTGATACAAGAGCAAACGCTGGCAAGTAAACATACCTCATCAGTATCTATGTTTGGATTTTCCTTCAGTATGGGGAAGCAGGCGAGAGTTCTGCATTGTTCATTCACGGAAGCTTTCAGGCACCAATAGCCGGTAATGGACGGACGCATCCCAACAAACGGCTTTACTGTACAACAAAATGCGTCGGAACTTGTATCTCCACTTTCATCGGCTTGACCAGTTACTTCCAGTTTAAAGAAACGAAACAACTCAGGATCGCTTCTTTGACTCCCTGACTTCTTTGGAATGACAAAAAGGTTTTTCGTGGCCAGAGGGGAGCTAAATTCGACGACACACCTCAACAATAAGTTGCCCTATTATGTCACATCAGAAGTCAGTTTAAAAGGACTAGCTATAGAGAAATAAAAATTAACTATGGCTTACAGCCAAAGAGAAACTATGGCGCTGAATGAGATATACTTCTTAAGATATGTTCCACGTGTTTCCTGAAGGGTAAAACGGGGTAATTTTTTTGGGAGGTTGTACTTTTTCTGCCGTTGTAGTACTTTCTAGAGACCCTGAGTAGTAACAATAATTTTACTGGAGTGGCAATCCTGGACGCAACATTTCTGTCCTCGTCAATATAAATAGAACAGTTTTGTCCATAGTTGCTTACTGGTAATTTTTTTTTACCATGTGTATTTTTTTACCAGGTTTAACTCAACCCTTGTCTCTTTATATACCTAGACAGTGGGATTTACCCACACTTTTTTGCACAGAGCACTGTGTAAAATATGGTCAGTCAGTTGGGTACCCAAAACAATCCGTTGGCAATTTCTCTGGAAAATATGTAGGAATCTGCATCCGTTTTTCGAAGCGTCCAGGCCTTAGAACTGCATTTGACCACTCTCATCACTGTAGCTTCAAGTGTTCTAATCTTGGGTCGCAGACTTATATTCCTAATCTTTCAATTTTTTTCAAATTTGAAAATATATCCCTGACCTTCGCTATTCTACTTTAACATCTTCACTACACTCACCGTCTTTAATAATAATACTACCTAGCTAAGTGAAGCTGTCCATTTGATCGATCTTTTCATCTCCTAACGTCACATTTTCATCTTCACTTATCGCTAGCCTTAAGAACTTAGTCTTTTTAGCACTAATTGTCAACCTTCATTCATTTTGCTCACACTTTCATTTACCATGCTTAAATCATCCGCATTATCTAAGTCCAGGAAAATTTTCGCTTCCCCATTTGATTCCATGTTCTCCCATTTCCTTTCCTGTGCTGCTTATGACAAAGTCCATCAAACAGATCCATATAAATGGGGATAGAACACAACCCTGCTTAACTCCTAATTTGATATGAAACCAGCAACTAACCTCATTTCCTACCTTAACCCCAGTAGTGTTAATCCCGTACATAGCACTAATGTAGTATTTCTAAGTTTAAAAGTATGTTATGATGATGCCAGAGACCAGAGCTACCATACTTCCAGTTATTTGCTATTTAAAAATTGGGAAGAACAAGATTTACTGAAATTCAATTGACATCATTTATAGAGACGTATAAGTAATTGTGGAAAAGAATCCAATTCAATGTTATTTTTACCAAGTAGTTTTTTAAATATCTGAAAATGTGGTTTTACGTTACACAATCTTTTTTGATCTCTCATATTATAGCTTGTAGCTCAATAATAGATTGCAAAACACGGAAACGCATATTATAGGAACTTAAAAGCCGATACCATATGATGCTTAGACCTTATACAGCACGTTTTTGTTTTATTCAGGTGATTGCCAAGAGCAAGGTCCGTGAAAATGTAAAACGTGACGTCCAAAAAGTATTTTGGTGTAATCTCTATCAAAAAGTAATTTTCTTATCATAGAAGTTTTTCTGCGTCACGCTAGGCGCTAAGAACAGCATCAATAATGGTAAAACTTATTCTGTTTTAATATTAGCCATCAGAGCACCTTAATGACTGGGAAGGATATGGAAATAATGAAACTGACTTAAGGATCTTCAGCAGAAGTATCAACAAAATAATCTGTTCGTATTCATTTTTGGGGGGTCTCAACTCTGTCGTAAGCTCCTTCTTCAGTGTCGTCCCTAGAAGGGATACCTTGTTGTCTGGCCGAACAGTGTTGTCGTTGTAGACCTCCCCTGAGTTTGTAAAACCTGAGCTGTGACTGTAAACAGCAACTGAGGGAGCCTTGAGAAGTGGTACCTTTTGATGAAACTATAGCCTAGTAAATGATTTAAGTAAAATCCAAGTAAATGCTTTGGTATTGATTGTGACTAGAAAAACAATGTCTCCACTTCACTTGAATAATTTTGTGATACAAGACCTTATGGAACGTAGAATTCATTCTGGACTAAGTGCTGAGGTCAATAAAAAGATGCTATGCGGTGCAATATTAATGTATCTCAAGCTTAAAGTTGGGGGGAGGGATCCTAATTTTTTCAATCCACCTAAGCTTCAAGTCTCTCCCGGACTTTTAATGCGACTGAGGTTAAATAGCGAGGTAAACAAAAAGACGTTCTGTTTTGCTGTGTGACCAAAACAATATAGGCTATATGCAATATCCTGGGAACGGTATTCGGGAACAAGCTAAAAGTTTCAGGAAGTGTTTGAAGCTTAGTTAACCACATAAGATAATATTTTGAAGGTCTTTTTCTTTAAATGATACATAGTTTTTGCACTATGGCCCCTATTAAACTAGAATCTATTTCCAAAGAAATGACTATATTGGCCAAATGAAACCATGCATACCCAGATCACGAAGATAGCGTCTCAGTCTGCACTTCCTCGACAATACTTATAAATGATTAATTTGAAGTTCTCAGGGGGGTGATGGAGCCCAGCAGAATCTAGAGCTTTGATTTGAGCAAACGGCAAAAGTTAATAGAAGAAGATTGTGTATGCTAGTTTTCAAAATGGTATATATTTGCAATAACATGGGAGCGAAATGTCGGATATATTTTTTGAAGTTGAACAATTTCTTCTAATACTTATGCTGAAACAAAGAAATTGGGAGCCCCCCTACAAAAATACGATAGCTCTTTAACCCTAAATAGCGACAATACAGAAAGTAGTGACAAGGATTGCGGACAACCCCTTCCACAAAAATAGTTCAGATACAAAACCAAAAAAAGGCATTGCCGGGACATTTAGCTTACTAGATATATTCTTAACACCCTTTCCCACCAAAAAATGGTAAAACATAACTGTTGATGTCTAAAAGAAAAAATTAGGCCACTAATTGTTCCTCTCATCCAAGTTTTTTTAGATCTGACATCCAGTTCTGATAAATGGCCCGAAGCATTAACAGCTTCTCTCCTTATTCCCGTACAAAGTTCATTTGTATGGTCGATAGTATAATGGCCACAACCGGGTAGAAATAATAAACGGAAATATCATAAAATTTTTTTATCTTTTTGCAAAATTTACAAAATTAATATATGCTTAATTTTATGTTTTATACGTCTAGTATATTCCGTAAATTTACGGTATAAATGACTATTGACTCCTTAGAAAGTGAACTTAACGCTCAATTGTATAATGGCTCTTGCAAGTGGAAAAAAATTGCGAAAATACGACAATTTTTAGAAAAAAAAACTTCATTTAAGTTTGGACAATGACTATTAAAATTCCATATCTTTATCAGTTAGTTCACAAAAAAAAACAAGATTTTTCATAGGAAAGTTGAGACATATTAAAGGCTTAGATGGCAGAAATTAAACATAAATAAAGAGCGATGTGGGCACAATGTATTATTTATTTTTGGTTCTTCTGACCAAGGCCCTTAGTATACAAGGACTCATTCGATTGGAAATTTAAAGTTCAAGTGGCCTTTTTAAGAGTCAAAAGTTAATGAAGACAAGCCAGCCCCCCCCCCAACCACCATCACTTCCCCAAACGTATTCGATCAAAAATTTGAATATAGTTATTTCTTTAAGCATAGTTGAAAGGTCGACTGAGGGTATGACAGCGGTCCTGGTTTTCTTGCTCTCCTATATGATTCTTACCCTCCCCCAATACTTCTTCCTATATTTATCTGAAAGGTCATAGAGATATTGACAATTTGGACATTTAAATGTGGTCTTTTAGGCATCTAGCACCCCCCCCCTCTATCTAATTTCCAAACACCCCTTCTTCGCAAGCAGTAAGAGAGGTACTATTTCAGAAGGGGCTGACGTCAGACCTATACTTATAAGAATTTTAGCCTAGATTTACACAATAGCCCAAGGAGGTCATAGCAACCGCTCATAGCAAACTAATATAAGGAAATTAAGAAACTAAAAATTGATAGTCTAACAGAGCTTCGATTGTCTAATAAGTGGAAATTGAATCAAACAGTTAACGAACTGTAAGTAAGGAGCTACCCGGCTCAATGGTAACCGAAACTCTAGAAAACGGGTTTTTGATACCAATAGATACATCAAAAGAATCAGATTTCAATGCTGATTTCAAATATATAACTTTCATCAAGTTTTTTATTGTTTTAAAAAATAAAGTTGTGAGACAGAGTCAAACTTTAGCGTAAAGAGCGAGGCGTTGAGGAGGGGACAGCCCCTTTCATATACGGAATAAATTCTGTTCGTTTAAAGTTTTAATGTCGCTCCTTACTTTCAGTTAAAAAAAACTTGTTTTTTTTGTAATTTTTAATAAGGTTGCCTATAGAATCAGTCAATCAGGTGTATAACTTAGTTGTAAATCGGAGAGATTAATCTCATAAGTCTCTTAGCAATAATTTCTTATGATTGAGATTAAGAGAGATTCAGATAGATTGAGAGAGATTGAATATATTTAACGCGGGATTAGGCAATGTCAATCAAATAAACAAGAATATTCAAAGAGAAGAAGACATTTCACTGGAATCTCCTGAAACCTAGAAATCGGAAGCTAATTATATTACTTTTTACTATTATTAAGCAATTTCAATCAAATAAACGAGATTATTCAAAGAAAAAGAAGACATTTCACTGGAATCTCCTGAAACCTAGATCTCGGAAGCTCATTATGTTATTTTGTATTATTATTATTAAACAATTTTAATCAAATAAACGAGAATATTCAAAGAAAAAGGAGACATTTAACTGGAATCTCGTAAAACCTAGATATTAGAAGCTTATGTTAGGTTAGGTTAGAACAGATTTAACTGGAATCCCCTGAAACCTATATCTCGGAAGCTTATTACGTTATTTTTTATTTTTATTAAGCAATTTCAATAAAAAAAACGAGAATATTCGAAGAAAAAGAAGACATTTAACTGGAGTCATCTGAAAACTTAGATCTTGGAAACTTATTATGTTATTTCTTATTATTATTAAGCAATTTCAATCAAATAAACGAGAATATTCAAAGAATAAGAAGACATTTAACTAGAATCTCCTAAAACTTAGAACTCGGAAGCTGATTATGTTATTTTTTATTACTATTAAGCTATTTCAATCACATAAACGAGAATATTCAAAGAAAAAGAAGACATTTAACTGGAATCTCAAGAAACCTAGGTCTCGGAAGCTTATTATGTTATTTTTTATTTTTATTAAGTAATTTCAATAAATAAACGAGAATATTCAAATCTTATTATGTTTTTTTATTCGTATTAAGTAATTTCAATCAAAAAACCGAGAATATTCAAAGAAAAAGAAGATATTTAACTGGAATCTCCTGAAACCTAAATCTCTGAAGCTTATTATATTATTTTTTATTAGTATTAAGCAAGTTCAATCAAATAAACGAGAATATTCAAAGAAAAAGAAGACATTTAACTGGAATCTCCTGAAACCCAGATCTTAAAAGCTTATTATGTTATTTTTTATTATTACTAAGCAATATCAATAAAATAAACGAGAATATTCAAAGAAAAAGAAGAAATTTAACTGGAATCTCTTGAAACCTATATCTCGGAAGCTTATTATGTTAATTTTTTTATTATTATTAAGCAATATCAATTAAATATACGAGAATATTCAAAAAATAATAAGACATTTAACTAGAATCTCCTGAAACTTAGATCTCGGAAGCTGATTATGTTATTTTTTATTATTATTAAGCAATTTCAATCAAATAAACGAGAATATTCATAGAAAAAGAAGAAATTTAACTGGACTCACCTGAAACCTAGATCTCAGAAACTTATTATGTTATTTTTTATTAGTATTAAGTAATTTCAATCAAATAAACGAGAATATTCAAAGAAAAAGAAGAAATTTAACTGGAGTCACCTGAAACCTAGATCTCAGAAGCTTATTATGTTATTTTTTATTAGTATTAAGTAATTTCAATCAAGTAAAAGAGAATATTTAAAGAAAAAGAAGACATTTAACTGGAGCCACCTGAAACCCAGATCTCGGAAACTTATTATAAAATTTTTATTAGTATTAAGCAATTTCTATCAAATAAACGAGAATATTCAAAGAAAAAGAACAGATTTAACTGGAATCCCCTGAAACCTATATCTCGGAAGCTTATTACGTTATTTTTTATTTTTATTAAGCAATTTCAATCAAATAAACGAGAATATTCGAAGAAAAAGAAGACATTTAACTGGAGTCATCTGAAAACTTAGATCTTGGAAACTTATTATGTTATTTCTTATTATTATTAAGCAATTTCAATCAAATAAACGAGAATATTCAAAGAATAAGAAGACATTTAACTAGAATCTCCTAAAACTTAGAACTCGGAAGCTGATTATGTTATTTTTTATTATTATTAAGCAATTTCAATCAAATAAACGAGAATATTCAAAGAAAAAAAAAAGATTTAACTGGAATCTCAAGAAACCTAGGTCTCGGAAGCTTATTATGTTATTTTTTATTTTTATTAAGTAATTTCAATAAATAAACGAGAATATTCAAAGAGAAGAAGACATTTTACTGGAATCTCCTGAAACCTAGAACTCGGAAGCTTATTATGTTACTTTTTATTATTATTAAGCAATTTAAATCAAACAAACGAGATTATTCAAAGAAAAAGAAGACATTTCACTGGAATCTCCTGAAACCTAGATCTCGGAAGCTTATTATGTTATTTTTATTATTATTATTAAGCAATTTTAATCAAATAAACGAGAATATTCAAAGAAAAAAGGAGATATTTAACTGGAATCTCGTGAAACCTAGATATCAGAAGCTTATTATGTTAGTTTTTATTATTATTAAGCAATTTCAATCAAATAAACGAGAATATTCAAAGAAAAAGAAGATATTTAATTGGAATCTCCTGAAACCTAGATCTCGGAAACTTCTTATGTTATTTTTTATTATTATTAAGCTATTTCAATCAAATAAAGGAGAATATTCAAAGAAAAAGAAGACATTTAACTGGAGTCATCTGAAAACTTAGATCCTGGAAACTTATTATGTTATTTCTTATTATTATTAAGCAATTTCAATCAAATAAACGAGAATATTCAAAGAATAAGAAGACATTTAACTAGAATCTCCTAAAACTTAGAACTCGGAAGCTGATTATGTTATTTTTTATTACTATTAAGCTATTTCAATCACATAAACGAGAATATTCAAAGAAAAAGAAGACATTTAACTGGAATCTCAAGAAACCTAGGTCTCGGAAGCTTATTATGTTATTTTTTATTTTTATTAAGTAATTTCAATAAATAAACGAGAATATTCAAATCTTATTATGTTTTTTTATTCGTATTAAGTAATTTCAATCAAAAAACCGAGAATATTCAAAGAAAAAGAAGATATTTAACTGGAATCTCCTGAAACCTAAATCTCTGAAGCTTATTATATTATTTTTTATTAGTATTAAGCAAGTTCAATCAAATAAACGAGAATATTCAAAGAAAAAGAAGACAGTTAACTGGAATCTCCTGAAACCCAGATCTTAAAAGCTTATTATGTTATTTTTTATTATTACTAAGCAATATCAATAAAATAAAGGAGAATATTCAAAGAAAAAGAAGAAATTTAACTGGAATCTCTTGAAACCTATATCTCGGAAGCTTATTATGTTATTTTTTTTATTATTATTAAGCAATATCAATTAAATATACGAGAATATTCAAAAAATAAGAAGACATTTAACTAGAATCTCCTGAAACTTAGATCTCGGAAGCTGATTATGTTATTTTTTATTATTATTAAGCAATTTCAATCAAATAAACGAGAATATTCATAGAAAAAGAAGAAATTTAACTGGACTCACCTGAAACCTAGATCTCAGAAACTTATTATGTTATTTTTTATTAGTATTAAGTAATTTCAATCAAATAAACGAGAATATTCAAAGAAAAAGAAGAAATTTAACTGGAGTCACCTGAAACCTAGATCTCAGAAGCTTATTATGTTATTTTTTATTAGTATTAAGTAATTTCAATCAAGTAAAAGAGAATATTTAAAGAAAAAGAAGACATTTAACTGGAGCCACCTGAAACCCAGATCTCGGAAACTTATTATAAAATTTTTATTAGCATTAAGCAATTTCTATCAAATAAACGAGAATATTCAAAGAAAAAGAACAGATTTAACTGGAATCCCCTGAAACCTATATCTCGGAAGCTTATTACGTTATTTTTTATTTTTATTAAGCAATTTCAATCAAATAAACGAGAATATTCGAAGAAAAAGAAGACATTTAACTGGAGTCATCTGAAAACTTAGATCTTGGAAACTTATTATGTTATTTCTTATTATTATTAAGCAATTTCAATCAAATAAACGAGAATATTCAAAGAATAAGAAGACATTTAACTAGAATCTCCTAAAACTTAGAACTCGGAAGCTGATTATGTTATTTTTTATTATTATTAAGCAATTTCAATCAAATAAACGAGAATATTCAAAGAAAAAAAAGATTTAACTGGAATCTCAAGAAACCTAGGTCTCGGAAGCTTATTATGTTATTTTTTATTTTTATTAAGTAATTTCAATAAATAAACGAGAATATTCAAAGAGAAGAAGACATTTTACTGGAATCTCCTGAAACCTAGAACTCGGAAGCTTATTATGTTACTTTTTATTATTATTAAGCAATTTAAATCAAACAAACGAGATTATTCAAAGAAAAAGAAGACATTTCACTGGAATCTCCTGAAACCTAGATCTCGGAAGCTTATTATGTTATTTTTATTATTATTATTAAGCAATTTTAATCAAATAAACGAGAATATTCAAAGAAAAAGGAGATATTTAACTGGAATCTCGTGAAACCTAGATATCAGAAGCTTATTATGTTAGTTTTTATTATTATTAAGCAATTTCAATCAAATAAACGAGAATATTCAAAGAAAAAGAAGATATTTAATTGGAATCTCCTGAAACCTAGATCTCGGAAACTTCTTATGTTATTTTTTATTATTATTAAGCTATTTCAATCAAATAAAGGAGAATATTCAAAGAAAAAGAAGACATTTAACTGGAGTCACCTGAAACCTAGAACTCGGAAGCTTATTATGTTATTTTTTTTTATTATTAAGCAATTTCAATCAAACTAATGATTGAAATTGCTTAATAATAGTAAAAAATAACATAATAAGTTTCCGAGATCTAGGTTTCAGGAGATTCCAGTTAAATGTCTTCTTTTTCTTTGAATACTCTCGTTTATTTGATTGAAATTTCTTAATAATAATTAAAAAAAACATAATAAGCTTCCGAGATCAAGGTTTCAGGTAACTCCAGTTAAATGTCTTCTTTTTCTTTGAATATTCTCGTTTAATTGATTGAAATTGCTTAATACTAATAAAAAATAGCATAATAAGCTTCCGAGATCTAAGTTTCAGGAGATTCCAGTTAAATGTCTTCTTTTTCTTTGAATATTCTCGTTTATGTGATTGAAATAGCTTAATAATAATAAAAAATAACATAATCAGCTTCCGAGTTCTAAGTTTTAGAAGATTCTAGTTAAATGTCTTCTTATTCTTTGAATATTCTCGTTTATTTGATTGAAATTGCTTAATAATAATAAGAAATAACATAATAAGTTTCCAAGATCTAAGTTTTCAGATGACTCCAGTTAAATGTCTTCTTTTTCTTCGAATATTCTCGTTTATTTGATTGAAATTGCTTAATAAAAATAAAAAATAACGTAATAAGCTTCCGAGATATAGGTTTCAGGGGATTCCAGTTAAATCTGTTCTTTTTCTTTGAATATTCTCGTTTATTTGATAGAAATTGCTTAATACTAATAAAAATTTTATAATAAGTTTCCGAGATCTGGGTTTCAGGTGGCTCCAGTTAAATGTCTTCTTTTTCTTTAAATATTCTCTTTTATTTGATTGAAATTACTTAATACTAATAAAAAATAACATAATAAGCTTCTGAGATCTAGGTTTCAGGTGACTCCAGTTAAATTTCTTCTTTTTCTTTGAATATTCTCGTTTATTTGATTGAAATTACTTAATACTAATAAAAAATAACATAATAAGTTTCTGAGATCTAGGTTTCAGGTGAGTCCAGTTAAATTTCTTCTTTTTCTATGAATATTCTCGTTTATTTGATTGAAATTGCTTAATAATAATAAAAAATAACATAATCAGCTTCCGAGATCTAAGTTTCAGGAGATTCTAGTTAAATGTCTTATTATTTTTTGAATATTCTCGTATATTTAATTGATATTGCTTAATAATAATAAAAAAATTAACATAATAAGCTTCCGAGATATAGGTTTCAAGAGATTCCAGTTAAATTTCTTCTTTTTCTTTGAATATTCTCGTTTATTTTATTGATATTGCTTAGTAATAATAAAAAATAACGTAATAAGCTTATAAGATCTGGGTTTCAGGAGATTCCAGTTAAATGTCTTCTTTTTCTTTGAATATTCTCGTTTATTTGATTGAACTTGCTTAATACTAATAAAAAATAACATAATAAGCTTCAGAGATCTAGGTTTCAGGAGATTCCAGTTAAATGTCTTCTTTTTCTTTGAATATTCTCGGTTTTTTTATTGAAATGGATGATATTTTGAGTACCCTACTTCCACTTTTAACAAAAATATCACCATTCACAGCCCATGCATTATTCCTGCCACAATGAGCTTTAGCTTGTGAAAGTAAGGTAAGCCTAGGTTTAGTCAAAAGCTCATTAATGACCACACCAGATCCTTTCAGGTCCTTTTTATTTTTCAGAAGCAAGAAGCGGGCTCTCAGGTTGCATAACTCAATAATAACTGGTCGATTTTTATTACCAACTCGTTTTCCAATACGTTTCACAAGCACAATGTCACTGTTCAAAAGACTAATGCCAGGAAACTTATCTTGGCAGTGACCAAAACTCAGGTTCAGTGTTGTCAGATATAGTATCCTCGGGTAATCTAAATACAATGAGTTGATTTTTTAATTCTTGCTGCTTAAGCTGATCAGTTTGAGCAGCAACATGATCAGCAAGCTTTTTTCAATGTCTGCAATTTTACCAGAAAAGTCCATTGCTTGAAGCTGTGTACTGACCATCTGTTTAATGTCTTCCTGGATGGAGCCTGACATCAGGTCCTTTGCTGCCAAATTTAGGTCAACTTTGTCATCTTTCATAGGCAGACCAAGGGATTGAACTTGTGACTGAATGCTCTTTGTAACAGTAGTAAGCAGGGATTTAAAGACATTTTCTTCAATGGACTTTGCCATCTTCTTCAAATTAGTAATATCTGTCTGAATCTCAGGCGTAGCAATGACAGGATTACTTGGGTTAGCAGGCCTAGAATTAGCAGCAGCAGCTTGGCTCCTGGTAGACATTTCAAAGAAGCAATATGAGCAAAGCACAGCAGAATACAGAAGCCAAGCAAAATGCAGGAAGCAAGCTGATGCTGAGTAGGAGCAGGATAGTTGGAAATTAGTAGAAATTGGAAAGAATCTTACCCTTAAAGTCCCCTCTTTACCGTAGGGGTATCGTTGGATATACTTGTCAGTTGTAATAGGGACAACTGATGAACCCACTGATACCAACAGTTGCTTGTTTCTTGTTAAAAACCAATGAGATATAATTCAGCACGTGTGTCTCGAATTTTGAATTTCACAATTCGTTATATGGTTATATGGTCATAAGGGTTTGTTTGCTGGATCTTAGCAAGTGCTTTCGTCGGGTGAAACTTTTTAGTATTTTGGATGGCGTCTGGATTTTGTGACTTAAAGGCTTATTTTGAAAAAGTGCTAAATTATGAGTTTTCCTCTTTACTGATTATCGTACGAATGGCATTAAATCAAAAATTTTATTTGCCTCCTTGACCCGTCAATTAATACCTGAAACCCTTGATTTTCTAAGATTTGTTTGTTTGTTTCAAATTTATGAAGTTATGAAAGCAGTATCATATCTGTGTCAATGTTGCCACGTTGAACATCAAAACAAACTTAAATTTCACAACGCTTTTCATCTATCAAATTTTAAACAATAACAATCTACCAATCTCCAAGGCTAACAAACCTTCTAAGAAAAGTAATGCTAAGAAAATGCTCATATTTACCCACATTTTCTTATCCTTTATAATTTTGTTTTATAAAACCTTCCTTTTTAGATATAAATGGTTGTCGTGTTATGGTTAAGTTTCCAAATAACCCACTCCAAAGACTAAAATTTAATCTCAAAATTTTTATTGGATGTGTCTGGAGAAATGGTGGGCGTGAGAGGGGGTTAGTAGCTCTCCAATCACTTTTGACTTTTGAAAAGGATGCTATCCCTTTAAATTTTCAATTGAAAGTTTCTACGGCAATGCTATCTATAAAAACTTTATATGCCCCCAGGGAATAACTTAAAATCATTGTTCTGGGGGGTGTGGGTGGTTTGCCATCTTCAAAGACATAATTTCTAGAACTTTAATCTACATTGAACAAACTGGTTATCTCAAACCATTTACACGGAGAAACAATATTCTGCTTCACGGGATCGATACGCCAAATGAATCTGAAAATCTTAGTGATACAGTAAAATATTTCTTCGAAAAAAAACTCGGGATTGCAGATCCTGATCAAATAGGTATCAGTGTTGCGTATAGGGTCAAAAAATTCACCGCGTCTGATGATGGTGTTGGCCCTAGTCTGCGGAGCGGTAGAAAAAAAAAAACAGTTGAGCCTATTTTCGTGCAGCTCAAGAATTATGATCGCTCATTGATTCTTAAAGAATGTGGTAAACTAAATAAAACGGGCTATTGCGTGTCAACTGACTTACCTGCTGAATTAGGAAAGCGAAGAAAGGAATTATTGGCTCTCGGTTACAAGCTAAAAAATGCAAAGGGAGCAGAGAAGGTCAGTGAGACTCGTGTGGTCCAGCGTAACGTGAAACTCTGGCTGGAGACAAAAAAGTCAAAAAGCTCACAGCAGTGGGTTAAATACGATGATGACTGTTTCGATCCGCTGAAACTGTTTGCCAAAAATGACCCAGGGGAGGTTGTTTCCGACCAGTAGTTTTGTCTTTTTTTTCTTTTTTTTTTCTCTGATATTTAATTTTTATTTATGTGATATCATGAGAAGTTTTTTGAATTATTGTTGAAGCCGCACAGTAATTCTGTTTTAAGTTGTATGGCAGAGAAGGATGTAAAGCGAAAATTTTGTTTTCTTCTTTTTTTGTTTGATCTTTGTTCAATTTTCTTTTCTCTTTTTTCATGTACCCAAATTTCAAGGTATCTAGTTTGTTTTTGTTTCCTTTCAGTGTTCCATAAACAAGTTCAATCGGGTATGTTCATTGTTTTTTACTCCTCGCTCTTCTGGAATTTTCACGACGGACCGCCGATTGCAGTTGGTAAGTGATGACTCTTTCTTTAGCTTCATCCCCGAGAGGTATCAGAGATTTTGATTATAGATAGATTAAAGAATTTAGAAGAGTCTTATTTAAATCTCAAGCTTATTTTTGATCAAGAAATTGGTCAATAAAATGATTTCCATTTGTTTGATGAAAAAATTTTCCTAGAAGTAAATATGTAATTTCTAACTTAATTACTTGGAAGTCTTCCGATTCTCGGCTTTCGGTATTTCATTTGAATTGTCAAGGACTGTATTCCTCATTTTCTGATCTAGAGTCGACATGTCGGGAGCTTAGACCAGATTGTATAGGTCTATGTGAAAAATTTATTACACAACAAACCGAAAGCTTTTTGGATATTCCAGGTTACATTAGCCATTTTCTCCGCAGAAAACAGATGAAAAGGGGTGGTATAGAAATGTATATCCGCGACACACGCACGCTTCAAATTAGGCAAGACCTTACACGAAATATTGAAGGAATTTTCGAATCGTTTTTCCTAAATGTATGGTTATCCCCAAATAAAAAAGCTATTGTGGGTAAAATTTATCGTTATCCGTCAGGGTCGACGTCTCAGTTTATGGAACATATGGCTCAAGTTCTGGAGCTAGCACAGAGTCAATAAAATTAGCTTATTCTCATGGGAAATTTTAATATTAACCTTAGTATTCCGCTAACTGCCGAAGCAGCAGATTTGCTAAATAATATGGCAGGTTCAGGCCTATATCCTGCTGTTACGATTCCGACACGGGTTACTGAGAGTACGCATTCACTTATCGACAACATATTCAGCTCCTTGCTCCCAGAGTTGGTGGCAGTCCTGGTCAGCGACACATCAGACCACTTCCCCATTCATGCAATACTCGCCCTTTCAGAAACAGCTAAGATAAGGTCACGAATCAACCCTATGTTACCGATTATATGTTTAATAGAGGAAAACTTGAAGAATTTAAAACAGGAACTAGAGCAATTAAACTGGGATAACGTAATGGAGATTCAAGATGTAAACGAAGCATTTGGGTCATTTCACTTGACGTTCTTGGATGTATAGTAGATGTTGTGTGAGAAACCCGAGAACTAATAAACGAAAAAAAGACCAGCCAATTAGCCCCTGGATGACGGATGGTCTTCTGGCCTGTGTGAATAAGAAAAACCACCTTTGGGGAGAGTATAGACGCTTTCCGAGCTTAGCACGGCTAGAGAAGTATGAGCAATACAGGAAAGTCCTTCGGACTGTGTTACGAAGAGCAATGCGTGGCTACCTGTAGCAAAAGCTGACGGAAAGCAGGAAGAATGGTCGAAAAGTTTGGCAAATTATCAACTCGGTAATACGACCAACCACTGTCTTCCACATTACCAGCGAATTTGGTCGTGAATGATGAAGAAATTACCAAACCTACACAGGTTGCCGCATCGCTGAGTACATTTTTTGCAAATATCGGTGATACCACAGCAAATTCCGTCGGGATACCATCAAAATCATACAAAGAATACCTTGGCCCGAAGTGTATGAAATCAATGGCAGTTGATTTCGAGCTCAGCACCAGCTGAGCTCGAATCACTCGTAAAAAATTTGAAGGGCTCTTCTGCTTCAGGTTTCGACCTGGTCCACACAAAGGCACTGAAAGCAGTAGTGACGACCATTGCTGAGCCGCTAACTTACCTTGTAAATCTTTCATTAGATAAAGGGGTCTTTCCTGAAATGTTAAAAGAGGCAAAGACCTCTTCACAAAGGTGGAAGTCATACAGACACAGAAAATTATAGACCAATCTCAATCTTATCAGTTTTCTCGAAAATTTTTGAAACGCCAATGAAAAACCAGCTTTACCAATATTTAGAGGCCAAAGGCTTTTTTAACAGCCGCCAATTCGGGTTTAGGGCTGGCCATTCAACCGAAGATGCCCTTAATTCACTAATTTTATTCGTAAACAGAATCCTAGATTCGGGTGCTTTACCTACAGCAGTGCTTCTAGATAATAAGAAAGCGTTTGATAGCATGCACCACGAAATATTACTAGGAAAGCTGGATTATATTGGAGTTCGTGGCCAAGTCCTAGATTGGTTTAAGTCTTACCTGGAAAATCGTCAAATTTACACTGAAAATGACCATACAAATGATGTCGTAGTTAACTGCGGGGTGCCACAGGACTCTAAATTGGGACCGGTATTGTTTCTTGTTCACGTAAATGATCTTCAGCGAGTACTGACTTCTGCAAGTCGTAGCCCTTATTGCTGCAAACTATGTCACCCTCAAACGACTATAGTAGAAGCCGAGGACAAATTAATGGTATTTGCGGAGGATTTACGCATGGCAAGCTCAGAGTGGAGCAGCAAGTCTTTCAAAACAAAGTTACAAGACATTCTTGAAGAAACGTACCTGTGGATGGACGCAAATCGTCTAGTCATCAACATTGACAAATCGAGTGTTTTATTTTTTTCACGTATAGATTCGCTGGCTCTTGATGTGATTGGTATTGAAACCTCTCGTGGACTGATCAAGAGACCAGAAAAAGGACACGTTCGTTACCTAGGGGTTTTAATCGACGAAAACCTCTCGTTCAGACACCTCATAGCAAGTGTCGAGACGAAGCTTTCAAGGAACCTTGGAATCTTGAGAAAACTCAGTCACCATTTCCCTAAAAAAATACTGATCCTGATTTACAATGCAGTTATCAAGCCTCACATTCAATATTGTTCTACAGTTTGGCAATCTAATTTCAAGACACATTTACAGAGACAAAGACTCACTACACAACAAAGCACTTCAAATTTTAGGCCCAGCACCGAACAGACTATCAATGGCATCACTTTACAGAATATCTTGCATCGTTTTTTGTTTTAAATATTTTTCAAGATCACTCCCATCACCATTTAAAGGCTTATTCACACTAGCATCACAAATCCTTAAATACACGATCTTCATCAGACATTTATATACCCCCGACACCGACAGCTAGGTCGGAATTTTCTCCTAGAATTGCGTGTGCTAGAGAGTGGAATGCACTTCTGCAAGAGCTGAAGTCAGATAGGTCTCTCGGCTCCTTTAAAAAGAATATGAAAAAATATCTAAAAGATTAAAAATTTATTTACTAGATTTATTTTATTATTATAATGTTTAGAATTTTTTGATATTATTATTATTTATTATATTTTAGTTTGATACTTCAAGGGGTGTGAGCGGAGGAGAAGTTGTGCTAAATTTATTATTTTTTTTATGGCGGTTCGGGGTGGAAATTGGAGAGGACAGGAGGTCACGCTGTATTTAGAGTGTGCAATTATTACGGGCCAAAACGTGCATCAATGCACAGTGTATTTTTATATTTTTTTTTCTTGAAATAAAACCCATATTGAACATGAACTTGAACAAAACTTTATTGGATGTGTTTTGGGATAGCCATAATGTTCAAAGTAGTTGAAAGTTCTGGAAATTAGATCTCATGACAACCCCCCCCCCCCACAGTCCTCAGGGTAAGGGTTGTAAGTTGTGCCCTGGGGGCATATAAGGTTTTTATAGAGAGGGTTGTCGTAGAAACTTCAAAAAGGGTTCATTCGATTGGAAATTGAAAAGGCTGGTGCCTTTTTTCATAGTAGAAAGTGATTGAAGGGCAACTAACCCCCCTCTCACACCCACCATTTTCCCAAACATATCAAATCAAATTTTGAGATAACCATTTTTTCACCGCAGTTGAAAGTTCTGGAAATTAGGTCTTTGAAGATGGTACCCTCCCCCCCCGCAGCCCTCAGGGTAAGAGTTATAAGCTAAGCCCTGGGGGCATATAAGGTTTTGATAGAAAACCTTGTTGTAGAAACTTCAAAAAGGGCTAATTCGATCAAAAATTAAAAGGGCTAGTGCCCATTTTAATAGTCGAAAGTGATTGAAGAGCAACTAACCCCTCTCACGCCCACCATTTCCCCAACCACATCCAATCAAAATTTTGAGATAGCCATTTTGTTCAACGTAATTTGAAGTTCTGGAAATTAGGTCTTTGAGAATAACCCCCCCCCCCCCCCCAACCCTCAGGGCAAGGGTTGTAAGTTATGCCCTGGGGGCAAATAAGGTTTTTATAGAAAGGGTTGTCGTATAAACTTCAAAAAGGGCCCGTTCGATTGGAAACTGATAGGGCTTGTGCCCTTTTTAACAATCGAAACTAATTGGAGGGCAACTAACCCCTCTCTCACGCCCACCATTTCCCCGAACACATTCAATCCAAATTTTAGAGATAGCAATTTTGTTCAACGTAGTTTAAAGGTCCGGAAATTATCTCTTTAAGGATGACAAACCCCAAAACCCCATGTGCTAAGGTTTTAAGTCATGCCCTGGGGGCATAAAAGATTTTTATAAAAAGCAATGTCGTAAAACTTCAAAAAGGGTTCATGCGATTGTAAATTCAGAGGGTTATTGTCCTTTTTAACAGTCGAAGGTAATCAGAGGGAGAAGCGGCCCCACGCCCATCGTTTCCCCAAACATTTCCAATCAACATTTTGATATGGCCATTTTGTTCAGTGTAGTTGAAAGGTCTGGAAATTATATCTTTGAGGATGACAACCCTCCCCCCATAGCCCTCAGGACAAGGGGCACAAGTTATGCCCTTGGGGCATATAAGGTTTTTATAGAAAGTTTTGTCGTAGAAGCTTCAAACAGGACTCATTCGATTGGAAATTGAGAGGACTAATGCCTATTGTATTAGTAGAAAGTGACCAGAAGGCAATTGCCCCCCCCCCCACGCCCATCATTTCCCCAAACACTTCCAATCAAAATTTTGAGATGGCTATTTTGTTCAACGTATTTGAAAGGTCTAGAAATTATGTCTTTGAGGATAAAAAATCCTCCTGGTCCTCAGGGCAAGGGTTGTAAGTTATGCCCTGGGGGCATATAAGTTTTTTATAGAAAGTATGGTCGTATAAACTTCGGATGGGGTTCATTGGATCGGTAATCAGACACTCTAGTGCTCTTTTTAAGAGTAAAAATGATTGGAAGGCAGCTACCCCCCCCCCCTCCTAAACACACACACACATGTTGTATTGTCCCGAAATGTATCTAATAGAAATTTTGAGATAGCCATTATATTCAAAATAGTCTAAATATCATATAACAAGGCTTTTGGGGTTTAAATAAACCCTAGAGATTTGGGGCAAGGGTTGTAAGTTATGCCAAGAGGGTATTTAAGGTTTTTATCGAAGGGATGGTTGTTTAACTTTCGAAGAGCCTCAGTCTTATTCCCTGAATTAATTGAAAAAACTTTTTCTACAAAATAATTTTTTCAAAGAAAAGTAAAGAACTCCATTAAACAAAAAATGAGTAAAAATAAAATCAAATAATCTACCAAGCGTGAAACTACCGCAAATCAGAATCAATAAATAAATGAAACCCAAAACCAACAGAAATTACAATAAATAACCGAGTCAAACTCAAAACGAGCAAAAATTAAAAAAAGTAGTGCTGACAACCCCTATGCCTTCTCAAGGCCAGAATATAATTTGCACTTTACTGAAAAAAATATAAATTTTTTTACTTTATAACTTTAATAAGTCAAATCATATTAACATTTTTATTACTAAATGTCAGTATATGTATATTGAACTGACAATGCATATTCATTTGTATTTTCTTTTAGTAAAGTGCAAATTATGTTCTGGCCGTGAGAAGGCATAGGGATTTTGATCCCAACTTATGTTAATTTCTGCTCGTTTTCAGTTTGACTCGGTTATTTATTGTAATTTCAGTTCGTTTTGGGTTTCATTTATTTATCGATTCTGATTTGCGGTAGTTTCACGCTTGGTATATAATTTGATTTCATTTTTGCTCATTTTTTGTTTAATGGAGTTCTTTACTTTTCTTTGCAAAACTTAGTTTGTGGAAAAGGTTTTTTTTAATTAATTTCTGTTCGTTTTATATTTACATAGTCTTTTCAGGGAAAAAGAAAATAATACTTTAAATCTTTTCGTTTTTTTAAGACTTTATAATTTGGCCTTCTATTTGTATGCTAGAGAAACATGTTCAGTAATTTTTAATAACATATATCCTTTTAAAAATCTGGACACAAATAGTAGTGTTTAATTTCGTTTCATACCTCCTCTAGTTGACCTGAAATGGAAAACTTGATACTATTCGCAAAAAAATCTGCTTACTTTAGTAGAAAGGCCTCAGGAGATCGTGACATGACCAAGTGGTTTATGGTTTTCTCACTGAGAATAAAAAAACAGAATTTTTCTCACTTGAAAAACAAGAATTTTCTCACATTTAGGGATGTTTCTTTGACGGCTATGTATGTCGGTCAATTTAATTGATGCTTTTCATGGATTTCATTAGCAATTCATGTGTGTTTTATGGTTTATGTTCGTATGAATGGAAAAAACGTAATTTTCTCATTTTGATGGATGTTTTCTGGATCTTCTCACTTTGATGGATGTTTCTTGGATGTTCTCACTTTGATGGATGTTTCTTGGATGTTCTCACTTTGATGGATGTTTCTTGGATGTTCTCACTTTGATGTCTGTTTCTTGGATGTTATCACTTTGATGGTTGTTTCTTGTATGTTCTCACTTTGATGGATGTTTCTTGGAATTTATCACTTTGATGGATGTTTCTTGGATGTTCTCAATTTGATGGAAGTTTCTTGGATGTTCTCACTTTGATGGATGTTTCTTGGATGTTCTCACTTTGATGGATGTTTCTTGGATGTTCTCACTTTGATGGATGTTTCTTGGATGTTCTCAGTTTGATGGATGTTTCTTGGATGGTTATGAGTAACACATGATACATGACACATGACACATGACACGTGACACGCGACACGTGACACATGACACAACACATGACACTTGACACATGACACATGACACAACACATAACACATAACACATGACACATGACACGACACATGACACATGACGAATGACGAATGACACATGACACAAGAATGACGTAATCAACTAGGACAAATGGATTTTCTGAGAAATTGATTACATAATCGGTAGAACCCTATCAGGAGGTCGTGATGGGGGTCCATATATGGACATAGAATGACGTAATTGACTAGGACAGATGGAATATTCCAGTAGTGGTTTGTCGTGGTTTACCATTTCACAGTTACATTCTCTTGATTATGTTAAGAGTGTAGAAATTATCCAACATTTTTCAGGTTTTTTCTTTAACCCGTTGGCATAGAGTCTTAGCCTAGAGTCTTAGCTTAGTTTTAGTTAGAGTTGAATTTTAGTTTAGTTTTAGTTAAAAGTTTAGAGTTTTAGCTTAGAGTCTTAGCTTAGTTTTAGTTAGAGTTGAAGTTTACTTTAGTTTTAGTTAAAAATTTAGAGTTTTAGATTAGAGTCTTAGCTTAGAGTTTTTGTTAGAGTTCTAGTTTAGTTTAGTAATAGTTAAGAGTTTAGTTTTTAGCTTAGAGTCTTAACTTAGATTTTTAGTTAGAGTTGAAGTTTAGTTTAGTTATAGTTAAGAGTTTAGAGTTTTAGCTTAGAGTCTTAGCTTAGAGTTTTTGTTAGAGTTCTAGTTTAGTTTAGATATAGTTAAGAGTTTAGAGTTTTAATATAGTTCTAGTTTAGTTTAGTTATCGGTAAAAGTTTGAAGTTATACCTTAGAGACTTAGCTTAGAGTTGAAGTTTAGTTTAGTTTTAGTTAAAAGTTTAGAGTTTTAGCTTAGAGTCTTAGATTATAGTTTTTGTCAGAGTTGAATTTTACTTTAGTTTTAGTTAAAAGTTTAGAGTTTTAGCTTAGAGTCTTAGCTTAGAGTTTTTGTTAGAGTTCTAGTTTATTTTAGTAATAGTTAAGAGTTTAGTTTTTAGCTTAGAGTCTCAACTTAGATTTTTAGTTAGAGTTGAAGTTTAGTTTTAGTTAAGAGTTTATAGTTTTAGCTTAGAGTCTTAGCTTAGAGTTTTTGTTATAGTTCTAGTTTAGTTTAGATTTAGCTAAGAGTTTAGAGTTTTACCTTAGATTCTTAGATTAGAGTTTTAGTTTAGTTTAGTTTTAGTTAAGAGTTTGGAGTTTTTAGCTTAGAGTCTTAGCTTAGAGTTTTTGTTAGAGTTCTAGTTTAGTTTAGTTTTAGTTATGAGTTCAGAATTTTAGCTTAGAGTCTTAGCTTAGAGTCTTAGCTTAGAGTTTTAGTTTAGTTTAGTTTTAGTTTAGAGTTTAGAGTTTTTATCTTAGAGTCTTAGCTTAGAGTTTTTGGTTGAAGTTCTAGTTTAGTTTAGTTTTAGTTAAGAGTTTAGAGTTTTAGCTTAGATTCTTAGCTTAGAGTTTTTGATACAGTTCTATTTTAGTTTAGTTATATGTAAGAGTTTGAAGTTTTACCTTAGAGACGTAGCTTAGAGTTTTAGTTTAGTTTAGTTTTAGTTAAGAGTTTAGAGTTTTTTAGCTTAGAGTCTTAGCCTAGAGTTTTTGTTAGAGTTCTAGTTTAGTTTAGTTTTAGTTAAGAGTTTAGAGTTTATAGCTTAGAGTCTTAGCTTAGAGTTTTATTTATTGTTCTAGTTTAGTTTAGTTACAGTTAAGAATTTAGAGTTTTAGCTTAGAGTCATAACTTAGAATTTTATTTAAAGTTATAGTTTGGTTAAGTTTTAGTTAAGAGTTTTGAGTTTTAGCTTAGAGTCTTAGCTTAGAGTTTTTGTTATAGTTCTAGTTTAGTTTAGTTTTAGTTAAGAGTTTTACCTTAGAGTCTTAGCTTAGAGTTTTAGTTGGAGTTGAAGTTTAGTTTAGTTACAGTTAAGAATTTAGAGTTTTAGCTTAGAGTCATAGCTTAGAGTTTAACTTAGAGTTCTAGTTTGGTTAAGTTTTAGTTAAGAATTTCGAGTTTTTTAGCTTAGAGTCTTAGCTTAGAGTTTTTGTTAGAGTTCTAGTTTAGTTTAATTTTAGTTAAGAGTTTGATGTTTTAACTTTGAGTTTCAGTTAGAGTTCTAGTTTATTTTAGTTTTAGTTAAGAGTTTGGTGTTTTACCTTAGAGTCTTAGCTTAGAGTTTTAGTTAGAGTTCTAGTTTAGTTTTATTTTAGTTAAGAGTTTAGAATTTTAGCTTAGAGTCTTAGTTTAGATTTTTTTGTTGAAGTTCTAGTTTAGTTTAGAGTTTTAGCTTAGACTTAAAGTTTTATTTAGAGTTCTAGTTTAGTTTAGTTTTAGTTAAGAGTTTAGAGTTTTAGCTTAGATTCTTAGCATAGAAATTTTGTTAGAGTTCTAGTTTAGTTTAGTTTTAGTTAAGAAATTAGAGTTTTAGCTTAGAGTCTTAGCTTAGAGTTTTTGTTAGAGTTCTAGTTTAGATTAGTTATAGTTAAGAGTTTGGAGTTTTACCTTAGAGACTCATCTTAGAGTTTTAGTTTAGTTTAATTTTACTTAAGAGTATATAGTTTTAGCTTAGAGTCTCAGCTTAGAGTTTTTGATAGAGTTCTAGTTTAGTTTAGCTTTAGTTAAGAGTTTAGAGTTTTTAGCTTAGAGTCTTAGCTTAGAGGTTTTGTTAGAGTTAAAGTTTAGTTTAGTTACAGTTAAGAAATTAGATTTTTAGCTTAGAGTCATAGCTTAGAGTTTTACTTAAAGTTATAGCTTGGTTAAGATTTAGTTAAGAGTTTCGAGTTTTAGCTGAGTCTTAGCTTAGAGTTTTTGTTAGAGTTCTAGTTTGTTTAGTTTTAGTTAAGAGTTTAGAATTTTATCTTAGAGTCTTAGCTTAGAGTTTTTCTTAGAGTTCTAGTTTAGTTTAATTTTAGTTAAGAATTTGATGTTTTACCTTTGAGTTTCAGTTAGAGTTCTAGTTTAGTTTACTTTTAGTTAAGAGTTTAGTGTTTTACCTTAGAGTCATAGCTTAGAGCTTTTTTTAGAGTTATATTCTAGTATACTTATAATTAAAAGTTTAGTGATTAAGCTTAGATTCTTAGCTTAGTGTTTTTGTTAGTGTTCAATTACTGTTTTGTGATAGTTAATAGTGTAGTTTCTTTAGATTATAGTAATAGCTTATTTCTTTAGTTGTATCCCTATCCTTTTTTTGTTTTATCTTAGATTCCGGAGTTTTACCCTGAAGTCTTAGCTTTGAGTTTTAGTTATACTTGAAGTTTAGCGTAGTTATATTTGAGAGTTTAGAGTTTTAGCTTATAGTTGTTGCTTAGAGTTTTTGCTAGACTTCTAGTTTAGTTTAGTTATAGTTAAGAGTTTGGAGTTTTACCTTCAAGACTTAGCTTAGAGTTTTAGTTTAGTTTAGTTTAGTTTTAGTTAAGAGTGTTTTATCTTAGAGTCGTATTTATGAGTTTTTGTTATATTTTTAGTTTAGTTTAGTTTTAGTTTAGAGTTTGGAATTTTAGCTTAGACTATTAGCTTAGAGTTTTTTTTAGAGTTCTAATTTACTTTATTTATATTCAGTAGTTTAGATTTTATATATTAGACTCATAGCTTATACTTTCTGTCGTAGTTCTAGTTTAGTTTAGTTTTAGTAAAGATTTTATAATTTTAGCTTAGAGTCATAGCTTTGATTTTTTTTAAGAGTTTTAGTTTAGTTTTAGTTAAGATTTTAGAGTTGTAAATTTGAGTCTTAGTTTCGAGTTATAGTTGGAGTTGAAGTTTAGTTATAGTCAAGAGATTAGTTTTATAGATTAGAGTCGTAGCTAAGAGTTTTTTTTAGAGTTTTAGTTTAGTTTAGTTAAGAGTTTAGAGTTTTATAATAGAATCATAGCTTAGAGTTTTTTTTTAAGTTGAAGTTTAGTTTAGTCATACTTAAGAATTTAGCTTTTTTAGCTTAGAGTCTTAGCTTAGAGTTTTACTTAGAGTTCTAGTTTAGTTTAGTTTTGGTTAAGAGTCTATATTTTTGTTATAGAATTTTTGCTTTGATTCCTTGTTTAAGATCTAGTTTATTTTAGTTATGTGTATTTACGTCTACGATGGATCCATATATTAGATATTTTCTTGTTGTTTAACTTTAGTTTAGGGAGATTCTTGGGGGGATAGCTTTATTTTGTACTATTAGATCAGAGGTGTATTTATAGCTATAGTATACTGTACTTTTTTCTAATATTTTTGATTTTTACATGAAATTCTTAGATTAGAGTTTTAGTTAGAGTTCTAGTTTAGTTTAGTTTTAGTTAAGAGTTTTGAGTTTTAACATAGATTCTTATCTTAGAGTTTTTGTTTGATTTCTAGTTTAGTTTAGTTTTAGTTAGGAGTTTAGAGTTTTAGCTTAGAGTCTTAGCTTAGAGTTATAGTTAGAATTGAAGTTTAGTTTAGTCATAGTTAAGAATTTAGAGTTTTTAGCTTAGAGTCTTAGCTTAGAGTTTTACTTAGAGTTCTAGTTTAGTTTAGTTTTTAGTTAAGAGTTTAGAGTTTTAGCATTGAGTCATAGCATAGAGGTTTTGTTGAAGTTCTAGTTTAGTTAAG
This sequence comes from Artemia sp. Qi Xiang Cuo, assembly GCF_049724085.1. Classification (NCBI taxonomy): domain Eukaryota; kingdom Metazoa; phylum Arthropoda; class Branchiopoda; order Anostraca; family Artemiidae; genus Artemia; species Artemia sp. Qi Xiang Cuo. The sequence goes on from NC_142812.1 coordinate 60,584,211, forward strand.
AGTTTGGACTTTTACCTTATTGTAATAGCTTAGAGTTCTACGCATAGTTTAAGTTTAGTTAGTTTATATTTAATTGTTTTGAGTTCTATCTTTGACTCTTAGATTATAGTTTTATTTAGAGTTCTAGCTTAGTTTAGTTTTAGTTAAGAGTTTAGAGTTTTACCTTAAAGTCTTAGCTTAGAGTTTTATTTAGAGTTCTAGTTTAGTTTAGTTTTAGTTAAGAGTTTAGAGTTTTACCTTCGAGTCTTAGCTTAGATTGTTAGTTAGAGTTCTAGTTTAGTTTAATTTTAGTTAAGAATTTGATGTTTTACCTTTGAGCTTCAGTTAGAGTTCTAGTTTAGTTTAGATTTAGCTAAGAGTTTATTGTTTTACATTAGAGTCATAGCATAAAGTTTTTGTTAGAGTTCTAGTTTAGTTTTAGTTAAGAGCTTAGAGTTTTACATTAGAGTCATAGCTTAGAGTTTTACTTAGAGTTCTAGTTTAGTTTAGTTTTAGTTAAGAGTTTAGAGTTTTAGCTTAGAGTCTTAGCTTAGATTTTTTGTTGAAGTTCTAGTTTAGTTTAGTTTTAGTTAATAGTTTAGAGTTTTATTTTAAAGTCTTAGCTTATAGTTTTTGTTGAAGATCTAGTTTAGTTTAGTTTTAGTTAAGTGTTTTGAGTTTTAGCTTAGAGTCTTAGCTTAGAGTTTTTGTTAGAGTTCTAGTTTAGTTTAGTTTTAGTTAAGAGTTTTACCTTAGAGTCTTAGCTTAGAGTTTTAGTTGGAGTTGAAGTTTAGTTTAGTTACAGTTAAGAATTTAGAGTTTTAGCTTAGAGTCATAGCTTAGAGTTTTTACTTAAAGTTTTAGTTTGGTTAAGTTTTAGTTAAGAGTTTTAGCTTAGAGTCCTAGCTTAGAGCTTTTTTTTTTAGAGTTCTAGTTTATTTTAATTTTAGTTAAGAGTTTGATTTTTTACCTTTGAGTTTCAGTTAGAGTTCTATTTTAGTTTAGTTTTAGTTAAGAGTTTGTTGTTTTACATTAGAGTATTAGCTTAGAGTTTTATTTATAGTTCTAGTTTAGTTTTATTTTAGTTAAGAGTTTAGAATTTTAGCTTAGAGTCTTAGCTTAGAGTTTTTGTTACAGTTCTAGTTTAGATTAGTTATAGTTAAGAGTTTGGAGTTTTACCTTAGAGATTTAGCTTAGAGTTTTAGTTTAGTTTAGTTTTACTTAAGAGTTTAGAGTTTTAGCTTAGAGTCTCAGCTTAGAGTTTTTGTTAGAGTTCTAGTTTAGTTTAGTTTTAGTTAAGAGTTTAGAGTTTTTGGCTTAGAGTCTTTTGCTTAGAGTTTTTGTTGAAGTTCTAGTTTAGTTTAGTTAAGAGTTTAGAGTTTTAGCTTAGAGTCTTAGCTTAGAGTTATAGTTAGAGTTGAAGTTTAGTTATAGTCAAGAATTTAGAGTTTTTAGCTTAAAGTCATAGTTTACAGTTTTTTTTAGAGTTCTAGTTTAGTTTAGTTAAGAGTTTAGAGTTTTATCATATAATAATAGATTAGAGTTTTTTTTGAAGCTGAAGTTTAGTTTAGTCATAGTTAAGAATTTAGAGTTTTTAGCTTAGAGTCTTAGCTTAGAGTTTTACTTAGAGTTCTAGTTTAGTTTAGTTAAGAGTTTAGAGTTTTATCTTAGAGTCTTAGCTTAGAGTTTTTGTTGAAGTTCTAGTTTAGTTTAGTTAAGCGTTTAGAGTTTTAACTAAGAGTCTTAGCTTAGAGCTTTAGTTAGAGTTCTAGTTTAGTTTAGTTTTAGTTAAGAGTTTAGAATTTTAGCCTAGAGTCTTACCTTAGAGTTTTAGTTAGAGTTGAAGTTTAGTTTAGTCATAGTTAAGAGTTTAGAGTTTTAGCTTGGAGTCTTAGCTTAGAGTTTTAGTTAGAGTTCTAGCTTAGTTTAGTTTTAGTTAAGAGTTTAGAGTTTTACCTTAGAGTATTAGCATAGAGTTTTATTTAGAGTTATAGTTTAGTTTAGTTTTAATTAAGAGTTTATATTTTTAGCTTAGAGTCTTAGCATAGAGTTTTAGTTAGAGTTCTAGTTTACTTTAGTTATAATTAACAATTTAGAGTTTTAGCTTAGAGTCTTAGCTTAGAGTTTTTGTTAAAGTTGAAGTTTAGTTTAGTAACAGTTAAGAGTTTAGATTTTTTAGCTTAGAGTCTTAGCTTATAGTTTTACTTAGAGTTCTAGTTTAGTTTTATTTAAGAGTTTAGAGTTATATGATAGTGTCTTAGATCAGAGTTTTTGTTTAAGTTATAGTTTATTATAGTTAATATTTTATAGTTATACCTTAGAGTATTAGCTTAGATTTATAGTTATATTTGAATTTTATTTTATTTATAGTTAAGGGTTTAGATTTTTAGCTTGTAGTCTTAGATTAGAGTTTTATTTAGAATTCTATCATAGTTTAGTTTTAGTTAAGAGTTTAGAGTTTTACCTTAAAGTCTTAGCTTAGAGTTTTATTTAGAGTTCTAGTTTAGTTTAGTTTTAGTTAAGAGTTTCGATTTTTACCTTAGAGTCTTAGCTTACAGTGTTTGTTAGAGTTCTAGTTTAGTTTAGTTTTAGTTAAGAGTTTAAAGTTTTACCTTTGAGTTTCAGTTAGAGTTCTAGTTTAGTTTACTTTTAGTTAAGAGTTTAGCGTTTTACCTTAGAGTCTTAGCTTAGAGTTTTGTTAGAGCTCTAGTTTAGATTAGTTTTAGTTAAGAGTTTAGAATTTTACCTTAGAGTCATAGCTTAGAGTTTTACTTAGAGTTCTAGTTTAGTTTAGTTTTAGTTAAGAGTTTAGAATTTTAGCTTAGAGTCTTAGCTTAGATTTTTTGTTGAAGTTCTAGTTTAGTTTAGTTTAGTTTTAGTTAATAGTTTAGAGTTTTATCTTAAAGGCTTAGCTTAGAGTTTTTGTTGAAGCTCTAGTTTAGTTTAGTTTTAGTTAAGTGTTTAGAGTTTTAGCTTAGAGTCATAGCTTAGAGTTTTTGTTAGAGTTCTAGTTTAGTTTAGTTTTAGTTAAGAGTTTAGAGTTTTAGCTTAGAGTCTTAGAGTTATAGTTAGAGTTGAAGTTTAGTTTAGTTATAGTTAAGAATTTAGAGTTTTTAGCTTAGAGTCGTAGTTTAGAGTTTTTGTTAGAGTTCTAGTTTAGATTAGTTTTAGTTAAGAGTTTGGTGTTTTACCTTAGAGTAATAGCTTAGAGTTTTAGTTAGAGTTCTAGTTTAGTTTATTTTTAGTTAAGAGTTTAGAATTTTAGCTTAGAGTATTAGCTTAGAGTTTTTGTTAGAGTTCTAGTTTAGTTTAGTTTTAGTTAAGAGTTTAGAGTTTTTAGCTTAGAGTCTTAACTTAGAGTTTTTGTTGAAGCTCTAGTTTAGTTTAGTTTTAGTTAAGAGTTTATAGTTTTAGCTTAGAGTCTTAGCTTAGAGTTTTTGTTAGAGTTTTAGTCTAGTTTATTTTTAGTTAAGAGTTTAGAGTTTTAGCTTAGAGTATTGGTATAGAGTTATAGTTAGAGTCGAAGTTTAGTTTAGTTATATTCAAGAATTTACTCTAAGGTAAAACACTAAACTAAAAAAAGACTCTTAAAAGACTCTAAGGTAAAACACTAAGCTAAGATTAAGCTAAAACTCGAAACTTTTAACTAAAACTTAACCAAACTATAACTTTAAGTAAAACTCTAAGCTATGACTTTAAGCTAAAACTCTAAATTCTTAACTATAACTAAACTAAACTTCAACTCTAACTAAAACTTTAAGCTAAGACTCTAAGCTAAACTCTAAACTCTTAACTAAAACTAAACTAAACTAGAACTCTAACAAAAACTCTAAGCTATGACTCTAAGCTAAAACTCTAAACTCTTAACAAAAACTTTACCAAACTATAAATTAAAGTGAAACTATAATATATAACTCTAAGCTATAACTATTAACTCTTAACTGTAACTAAATTAAACTAAACTAGAACTCTAAATAAAATTCTAAGCTGACACTCTAAGCTAAAAAATCTAAATTCTTAATTAAAAATAAACTAGAACAAGAACTCTAGCAAAAACTCTAGGCTAAGACTCTAAGCTAAAAAACTCTAAACTTTTAACTAAAACTAAACCAAACTAAAACTCTAAGCTAAGTCTCTAAGGTAAAACTTCAAACTCTTAACTAAAAATAAACTAAACTATAACTAAAAAAAACACTATAAGCTAAGACTCTAAGCTAAAACACTAAACTATTAACTAAAACTAAACTAAACTATAACTTCAACAAAAACTCTAAGCTAAGACTCTAAGCTAGAAACTCTAAACTCGTAACTAAAACTAAACTAAACTATAACTCTAACAAAAACTCTAAGGTAAGACTCTAAGCTAAAATTCTAAAATCTTAACTAAAACTAAACTAAACTAGAACTCTAACAAAAACTCTAAGCTAAGACTCTAATCTAAGAAACTCTTAACTCTTAACTAAAACTAAACTGAACTAAAACTCTAAGCTAAGACTCTAAGGTAAAACTCTAAACTCTTAACTATATCTAAACTAAACTAGAACTCTAACAAAAACTCTATGCTAAGACTCTAAGCTAAAACTCTAAACTCTTAACTAAAACTAAACTAAACTTCAACTCTAACTAAAAATCTAAGTTAAGACTCTAAGCTAAAAACTAAACTCTTAACTATTACTAAAATAAACTAGAACTCTAACACAAACTCTAAGCTAAGACTCTAAGCTAAAACTATAAACTTTTAACTAAAACTAAAGTAAACTTAAACTCTAACTAAAACGCTATGCTAATACTCTAAGGTAAAACTCTACACTCTTAGCTATAATTAAACTAAACTTCAACTCTATCCTAAGTCTCTAAGGTAAAACTTCAAACTCTTACCTATAACTAAACTAAACTAGAACTATAGTAAAACTCTAGACTCTTAACTATATCTAAACTAAACTAGAACTCTAAAAAAAACTCTAAGCTAAGACTCTAAGCTAAAACTCTAAACTCTTAACCATAACTAAACTTCAACTCCAACTAAAAATCTAAGTTAAGACTCTAAGCTAAAAACTAAACTCTTAACTATTACTCAACTAAACTAGAACTCTAACAAAAAAACTCTAAGCTAAGACTCTAAGTTAAAACTCCAAACTTTTAACTAAAACTAAAGTAAACTTCAACTCTAACTAAAACTCTAAGCTAAGACTCTAAGGTAAAACTCTAAACTTTTAACTAAAACTAAACTAAAATTCAACTCTAACTAAAACTAAGCTAAGACTCTAGGCTAAGACTCTATGCCAATGGGTTAAAGAAAAAACCTGAAAAATGTTGGATAATTTCTACACTCTTAACATAATCAAGAGAATGTAACTGTGAAATGGTAAACCACGACAAACCACTACTGAAATATTCCAATTGTCCTAGTCAATTACGTCCTTCTTTGCCAATATATGGACACCTTTCACTATCTCTTGAGAGGATTCTTCCGAATATGCAATCAATTTCTCAGAAAATACTTATGTCCCATTTGATTACGCCTTTCTCATGTCATGTGTCATGTGTCATTCATCATGTGTCATGTGTCATGTGTTATGTTTTGTGTCATGTGTCATGTGTCACGTGTCATGGGTTGTGTCATGTGTCACGTGTCATGTGTTGTGTCATGTGTCACGTTTCATGTCTTATGTGTCATGTGTTACTCATAACCATCCAAGAAACATCCATCAAACTGAGAACATCCAAGAAACATCCGTCAAAGTGAGAACATCCAAGAAACATCCATCAAAGTGAGAACAATCAAGAAACATCCATCAAAGTGAGAATATCCAAGAAACATCCATCAAAGTGAGAACATCCAAGAAACATCCATCAAAGTGAGAACATCCAAGAAACATCCATCAAAGTGAGAACATCCAAGAAACATCCATCAAAGTGAGAACATCCAAGAAACATCCATCAACGTGAGAACATCCAAGAAACATCCATCAAAGTGAGAACATCCAAGAAACATCCATCAAAGTGAGAACATCCAAGAAACATCCATCAAAGTGAGAACATCCAAGAAACATCCATCAAAGTGAGAACATCCAAGAAACATCCATCAAAGTGAGAACATCCAGAAAACATCCATCAAAGTGAGAAAAATACTGTTTTTTTCATTCTCACTGACAAAAACCATAAAACAGACATAAAATGATGTTGACATCCATGAAAACATCAAATAAATTGACCAACACACATAACCGTCCAAGAAACATCCAGAAAAGTGAGAAAATTCCTGTTTTTCAAGTGAGAAAAATTCTGTTTTTTCATTCCCAGTGAGAAAACAATAAACCACGTGGTCATGTCACGATCTCCTGAGGCCTTTCTACTTACTTTCTTTGATAGCTTGGATACATTTACGCTATTTTGACTTGGATACAGTTTAAGAGCAGAAGTAGCCCCGAAAGTTTGAACATAATACCCTCAATCGTTCTTTGGATACTGCTGAGATGCCTTATTGGGAATTAGCATTAACACAGTCCATTTTGATTTAATCTTAAGGCAACATTTAGTTTTTAAACATAAAGGCAAATGGGAAGGTGGGTGTAGGAGGGGGATTAGTTGCACTCCAATCACTTTCGACTATTGAAAACGGCATCAGCCCTTTCTGTTTTCAATCGAGTGAGCCCTTTTCGAAGTTTCTACGACAACTCCTTCGATACGAAGTACCCTGGTCTAAACAACAACAACAACAAAAAAAAATCATACATTATACCCACATAGATCTTTACTATAAAGATTTCAAGCCTTGCAATCACTTTCGACTATAAAAAGGGCAGTAGGCCTTTTGATTTCTAATCGACTGAGCTCTTTTTGAGTTTCTACGACAACAGTTTCTATAAACACCTTATATGCCCCCAGGGCATAAATTGCAACCCTTACCCTAAGGGCTGTGAAAGTGGTTGTCATCCTCTTGTCTGGTTTTTGTCTGGCAGACCAAATTTCCAGAACTTTCAATAACGTTGAACGAAATGGCTATTTCAAAATTTTGATTGGATGTGTTTGGGAAAATGGTGGGCGTGAGAGGGGCGTTTGTCGCTCTCCCATCACATTCAACTATTAAAAAAGGCACTAGCCCTTTCAATTTCCAATCAAATGAGCACTTTTGAAGTTTCTAACGCTTTCAATAAAAACCTTATATGCCCCCCAGGGCATAACTTACAACCTTTGCCCTGAGGGCTGGGGTTGTCATCCTCAAAGACCTAATTTCCAGAACTTTCTACTCCGTTGAACAAAATGACTATCTGAAAATTTTGATTGGATGTGTTTGGGAGAATGGTGGGTGTGAGAGGGTGGTTGGTTACCCTCCAATCACTTTCGATTATTAAAAAGGGCACTAGCCCTCTCAATTTCCAATTGAATGAGCCCATTTTGAAGTTTTTACGAAAACTCTATAAAAACCTTATATGCCCCGAGGGCATAGCTTACAGCATTTGCCCTGGGGGCTCTAGGGGGTTTGTCATCCTTAAATACATAACTTCCAGAACTTTCAACTACGTTGAACAAAATGGCTATCTCTAAACTTTGATTGAATGTGTTTGGGGTAATGGTGGATGTAGTAGGAGGGTCAATTATTCTCCACTCACTTTCGCCTGTTAAAGAGAGCAATTTCAATTTCCGATCAAATGGTCTCATTTTGAATTTCTGAGAAAGCTATCTACATATACAACTATATCTACAACAACTAAGCCTAATATGCCCACAGTGCATAGCTTATAACCCTTGCACTGAGGGCTCTGAGGGGTTATCATCCAAAAGGCCCTAATTTCCAGAACTTTCGACTACGTTGAACAAAATGGATATCTCAAAATTTTGATTCGATGTATTTGGGGAAATGGTGGGCGTGAGAGGGGGGTTAGTTGTCCTTCAATCACTTTCGAATATTAAAAGGGAACCAGCCCTTTCAATTTTCAATTGAGTGAGCCCTTTTTGATGTTTTTACAACATCGCTTTCTATAAAACCTTATATGCCCCCAGGGTATATCTTACAGCCCTTGCCTTAAGGGTTGTTGCGGGGGAGGGTCTGTCATCCTTAAAGACCTATTGTCCAAAACTTTCAACTACGTTGAATAAAATGGCTATCTAAAAATTTTGATTGGATGTATTTGGGAAAGGGGGGTTAGTTGCCCTCAAATCACTTTCGACTATTAGAAAGGGCACTAGCCCTTTGAATCTCCAATCGAAAGAGCTCTTTCTCAAGTTTATACGACAAAATGTCAGTAAAAACTTATATGCCCCCAAGGCATAACTTATAACCCTTGCCCTGAAGACTGTGGTGGCAGTGTCCTGCTCAAAGGTAAAATTTCCTGAACTTTAAACTACGTGAAACAAATTGGCTATCTCAAAATTTTGATTTCATGTGTTTGGGGAAAAGGTGGGCGAGAGAGGGAGGCTAGTTGCCCTCAAATTACTTTCGACTATTAAAAAGGGCACTAGCCCTTTGAATTTCCAATCGAATGAGCCCCTTTTCAAGTTTCTACGACAGAGATGTCAATAAAGACCTTATATGCCCCCAGGGCATAACTTAAAACCCTTGCCCTGAAGACTGTGGGGGGAGTGTCCTGCTCATAGGTATAATATTCTGAACTTTAAACTGCGTGGAACAAAATGGCTATCACAAAATTTTGATTGGATGTGTTTGGGGAAATGGTGGGTGTGGAAGGGGTGTTAGTTGCCTTCTAATCACTTTTGACTATTAAAAAGGGCACTAGCCATTTCAATTTCCAATCGAATGAGTCCTTTTTGAAGTTTCTACAACAACACTTTCTATACAAAACCTTACAAGCCCCCAGGGCATAACTTACATCCCTTGCCCTGAGGGCTGTGGGGGAGTGTCCTCCTCACAAACATAAATTTTATCTGGAAATCAACTACTCTGAAAAAAATGGCAAATCTAAAAATTTTGATTGGATGTGTTTGGGGAAAAGGTGGGCGTGAGAGGGGGGTTAGTTGCCCTCAAATCACTTTCAACTATTAAAAAGGGCACTAGACCTTTGAATTTTCCAATCGAATGAGCCACTTTTCAAATTTCTACGACAAAGATTTCAATAAAAACTTATATGTCCCAGGGGCATAACTTATAACCCTTACTCTGAAGAATGTGGGGGGAGTGTCCTGCTCAAAGGTATAATTTCCTGAACTTTAAACTGCTTGAAACGAAATGGCTATCTCAAAATTTTATTGGATGTATTTGGGGAAATGGTGGGCGTGGAAGGGGTGTTAGTTGCCTTCCAATCACTTTCGACTATTAAAAAGGGTACTAGCCATTTGAATTTCCAATCGAATGAGCCTTTTTTGAAGTTTTCACGACAACGCGTTCTATAAAAACCTTATGTGCCCCCAGGGCATAACTTACAACCCTTGCCCTGAGGGTTGTTGGGGGGCTGTCATCCTCAAAGACCTAATTTCCAGAACTTAAAACTACATTGAATAAAATCGCTATCTCAAAATTTTGATTGGATGTGTTTGGGGAAAAGGTGGGCGTAAGAGGGAGGTTAGTTGCAGTTCAATCACTTTCGACTATTAAAAAGGGTACTAGCTCTTTGAATTTCCAATCAAATGAGCCTTTTTTGAAGTTTCTACGACAACGCCTTCTATAAAAACCTTACAGGTCCCCAGGGCATAACTTACAACACTTACCCTGAGGGCTGTGGGAGAGTGTCTTCCTCAAAAACACAATTTCTATCTAGAAATCAATTACGCTGAACAAATTGGATATCTCAAAATTTTGATTGGATGTGTTTCGGGAAATAGTGGGCGTGGAAGCGGTGTTAGTCACCTTCCAATCACTTTTGACTATTAAAAAGGGCACAAGCCACTCCAATTTCCAATTGAATGAGCCCTTTTCAAATTTTCCACGACAACTCCTTCGATACGAAGTGCCCTGCTATGAAGGAAAAAAATAATAAATAATACATTGTGCCAACATTATTCTTATATGCTCCCAGGGCATAACTTAAAACCCTTGCACTGAGTGTTGTGGGGGAGTGTCCTCAAAAATATATTTTCTATCTGGAAATCAACTACGCTGAACAAAATGGCCATCTCAAAATTTTGATTGGATGTGTTTGGGGGAATGATGGTCGTGGGAAGGGGCTAGTTGCCCTCCAATCACTTTCGACTATTGAAAAGGGCACTAACCACTCCAATTTCCAATGGAATGAGCCCTTTTCGAAGTTCTACGACAACTCCTTCGATACAAAGTGCCCTGGAAAAAAAATACATTGTGCCAACATCGTTCTTTACTTAGGCAGCGCGATTGCGCTGGTTATGAAAAGATTATGTCAATATAAAACGAACAAAAATTAGTTTTAAAAAACTTTTACCACAACATGAATTTTTTAAAAAAAGTAAAGAACTTCATTAAACAAAAAATGAACAAAAATAGAATCAAATAATCTACCAAGCATACAACTACCACAAATCAGTATCAATAAATAAATAAAACCCAAAACAAACAGAAATTAAAAAAAATAACAGAGTCAAACTCAAAACGAGCAGAAATTAATATGAGTAGGGTTAAAAACCCCTATGCTTTGTTAAAGCCAAAATATAATTTATGCTTTATTGAAAAAAAATCATTTAAATTTTTTCATTTTTATAGCTTTAAAAAATCAAAATTAATTTAGATTTTAAGGAATAAATATCAGCATACGTATATTAAACTGACAATGCACATTTTTTCAGAAAATTCATTTGAATTTTTTTGATAAAGTACAAATTATGTTCCGGCTTTCAGAAAACATAGGGTTTAGAACCCTATTAATTGCTTGAGTTTGCGTTTTGAGTTTGACTCTATTGTTTATTTTAGTTTCTGTGTGTTTTGGGTTTTAATTATTTATTAATACTGATTTGTGGTAGTTGTATGCTTGGTAGATTTTTTTATTCTATTTTTGTTCATTTTTGGTTTAATGGAGTTCTTTACTTTTTTTTGAAAAACTGATTTTGTGGAAAAAGTTTTTTTTAAATTAATTTCATTAAGGACCTTTGAGTTCTCATTCACAAGCTCTCATTTTAACGTGACCGTTTTAAAAGCCCTTTAAGTTACAAACCGTATGGAGACAAGCCAAATTTTGGAACCTTTTTTGGCTATTGAGGAATTGGAACCTTTTTGGGCTATTGGAACCTTTTTTGGCTAAACGGAAGCAGCTAAATTTATTTTAATTTTTCTCTGCAGAAGTGTTCACCTGACCAAAAACCTTATAAATGTTATTTTCTAAGTGATTGGAAAGACAGATTTTCAGGCCTTGAATTCGTTCAACCTGAACGTTTAGGTCTGTCATTACCAAAAGCCTTTTAAGTCAGTAATTGGGCTGAACAAAAGTATTACGGGTCCTAGCAATCGGAAAAAAGTTTTTGTTCCTTTTCTGGGCATATGGGTTCCCTGAACCCGGCAGCTTACTGATATAAGTCTCGAGATTTTAAGGGAAAATTGCCCATCATCTTTAGGACAAAGCTATATTCAGAAGAAAAGGAGAAATTGTCACTATATCTCTTTCCTTAAGTATAATACTTGAATTCCACTTGCTCTCCCTATACACTCCCCTGAAAGTTTTAACTCGATAACCATATTTGTTAGAAAGGTATTACAGTTACGCTGTTTGGATAGCTCAGGTGAATATTCAGTATTCATTCAGCGCTCAAGCAGTGAACATCAAACGGATTATAGTTATTGCAATAGCCTCAAGGTATGACAGTAATTTTGCTTTGAAATGACCGAAGGATAGTGGACTGATTTTGGATTACAGAAAAGGCTTTGACGCGTAAGTGACTTTTGCGTTAGGAAAGAAGAATCGTATTAGAGGGTGAGTGATCGATTGTGACAATATAAAATACGGTAAACTAAATATAACTACGGCAAACAAACTATAACTTTCAGAAAGTCTCTTAAAACTATATTGACCTAGCTAATTCACCCGCATCGATCTCAGGTAACTAATGAAAACATTCCAGAAAATTATTGTTTATCATATGTTTTATTACATAAACCCTTCTGAACTACCACGTCTATTGTGATTTAAGTGTGTTTTTTGTTAAGCAGAAATTTGAACGATTTTTCATTCAGCGATCAAGCAGTAAACATTAAACGGAGTATAGTTATTGCAATAGCCTCAAGGTAGGACAGTACTTTTGCTTTGAAACGACCGATTGATAGTGGACTGATTTTGGATTACGTAAAAGGCTTTGACGCGCAACGGCGCAAGTGACTTTTGCCTTAGAAAAGAAGAATCGTTTGAGAGAGTGATCAATTATGACAATATATAATACGGCAAACTAAATACAAAAAAAATATGGAGTCAAATGACATGCAACAAACCAAGGAATCTGCGACAGTTAACCAGGCAAATCTGGCTCAAGTTATAAAGGAGATTCATGCAATGTTGCCAAATCTCGATTCAATACCCGGGCTTGTTTTGAACGTGTCAGCCATTCAGCAGCAGCTGAATAAAGTTCAAGAAGATATCTCGGGTTAAGGTGCTGCGCATGCATCCTTGTCCTCGGAGGTTAGCGATCTCCAACAGCAGTTAGCTCTCTCGAACAGGGTTGCCACCGTCAGTAGGATTTTACTAGATCTAGTAAAAAAAAAATCTAGTACATTTAGAGGATCTAGTAAATTTCCCGAAATCTAGTAAAAACTAGTAAAAAGTCATAATTTATATTAAACAAAACTTTTTTTATTTTCCATAAATTCAGGGAAAAAAATTATTGTAAACATATTACAATTTACGATTTTTGCTTGTCTGTTTTACAATTTTGCTTGTCTATCTCAGAGACAGACAAGCAGCCACCTATTTTCATAACCAGACACTTCACTTCCGGCGGGTAAAGGTTGACAAAATCAGCTTTCTGTGTATCAAATCTTACCAACTAAAAATGAAGCTATAACGACACTTCGATTTGTATATATATATATATATATATATATATATATATATATATATATATATATATATATATATATATATATATATATATATATATATATATATATATATATATATATATATATATATATATATATATATATATATATATATATACATATATATCCAAAAAAAGGATTTTTGAACTTGTAGGTTTCCAGAATTTTCAATCATACTATGAAAACGAAAGAAAAGAGGAAAAGAGAAAAAAAAGGAAAAATGAAAAAAGATTGTGAAAATCGTATTGATTATCCTCCTATAGTAAAAATCGATGATTGATGGTGCGCGTGCAGCGTAGATGCACGAACAAAAATTTTTCTGGGCATTTAGTAAAACCGGATGCGATCTAGTACATTTTTTTTCTCCGATTTAGTAAATTCTTCCAGGTCAGGGTGGCAACCCTGCTCTCGAACCTAAGAGCGAACTAATTTGAAGCGGGGCTGAAGAGAGTCAATATTATTCTCTACGATTTGGCATGCAGGGGCCCCCCACTGCGGAACTTAGAAGATGAAGTTCTGGCTTTCCTGAATCACGCCCTACCTGTCCTCCAGCTCGAAAGGATACAGATAAAAGATGTGCACAGACTTCAATACGTCTCGTTACCGTCAAGTTGTACGACACGGAAACAAGAGACTGGAAAGTAAAATCAGGCAGTTGAAAATTTTCGGAGTTTCCGCTGCTCCCAATTAAACACGAGATCTGTGCGAGGCACGGGAACACCTGAAACCGATCAAGAAAAAAGTGATCGAAGAAGGTAAAAACGTCAAATTACGAGGTGATAAATTGTGTATCGAGAGGTTACTCCTCGTTTTTGATCCAAAGGATAAACAGTGAAGTCAGTTAAAGCCGTCCCAGCGACAACCAATCCCCAACGCGCCTGCTGGGGGCCGCAATGATCACTTAAACCCCCCAACTCCGGTTTGGCCAAGCTACGAAAGCCGTGCACAAGGAACGACTGCAGGCACAGGTATAACTGCAGAAATGGATGCTGTGACCCAGCACCTATCAGACGCTTCCGAAACTAATAGTGACGACAGCCTTGATACAGTTGTCGAATTTTCGCCATCACTTTTCAGTAGTCCAAACAGTTGCAGAGTGCTAGATAAGAGGAAAAGCAGCGAGATTATAAGCCCGAACGACTAGAGTCGCGCAGGTTACTGCAGCGCACAAGGCGGACCATCGTTCCAACCGAGAACATCTTCGGGTGTGCCACCTCGCGTCACGACTAGAAGTTATTACAGGCTGAACTGCGAGAGTGAGCCGGGAGAAGCATCTGAATGGGGTAGAACAGATAGACATCGTGAAATGGAAACTGAACGAGAACCATTTGTGTGGAGCGGAACCAAAAATGAAAACAGACCAGCATAGGAAGCGTCAGGCCCTGTACAACTCTTGCGCTTCATTTCGCGGAACGTGAAAGGCATATTGAATAAACTAGAAAATCTGCGATCGGATATAAGTGAGTTTAACGTATCTTTGTTAATAGAGACCTGGAATTTCTCTTCAAACGTACCAACTTTTCGTAGTTTTTATATATTAGCGGTTTCGTGTGATTTAGCGTCGAACAATCGGTCATATGGAGAGGTCCTGGTGCTTATAAAAGAAAGTTTTTTTAGAAGACATACTAGGCTCACAAGCAAATCAGAGAACATTATTTGGGTTAGATTAGTGATTACTAAAGAAGTGTTCCACTTTTAGGAGCCCTTTATATCCCCACAGAACATATCTTATAGGTCAAAAGATACTTGGTTTATATTAGAAAGTGAATTATCGGAGTACCGGATTAAGTTCCCAGATGATTATTTTGTGTTAGTTGGTAATTTAAATGCATATACGACAGCAGAACGAGAACTGAGTAGTTCGGTACCTAGAGGAGAGGAGGATTTAGTACCCCCAGCTTATGGAGTGCCACGGAGCAGCAGGGACGCTAAAAGGAAGTTGAATGTTTATGGGCGAAGGCTGCTGACACTGTGTGCGGAGATGGGAGTATTTATTGGAAATGGGAGGATTGGTAAGGATAGAGAAGGGGGTGACTTTAATTGTGTCTCCAGGGCCCACCCTAGTGTAGTTGACTACGCTCTGCTGGATGTTCGTTTTGGGATGGAACAGCTATGCCTAGAGGTTTTGAACTGGGCTGGTTCAGATCATTTTTCACTGAAGTTGGGGATTAAGTTAGAAGCTAATTGTCCACGAGGTATAGCTACGATAGAGAAAATAAGTGGTCAAAAGGAAGGAAATAGTGGCCGGAATATTAGGAAACAGCTTGTTAGGGAATGGGGTGCTGAGGAAAACCTAGGAATAGCGGAAATATTTTCACAGGATAGTATTCAGATGGAAGTCGTGAGGTTAAAGGAGGTGGAGTGCTTGGTTGATAAGTTAGCAAAGGTTTAGGGGACTTAGTATATAATGTATGTAAAGGAAAATTAGTTAAAAAGAGGAAAAAGGAAGTAGGGTTTTTTGATGAGGAGTGTCAACAGAGGAAAGTCAAACTAAAGAATATGTTAGATTTAGTTTTAGAAAATGACCCAAGTAAGAAGGGTCCCCTTTACTACAATTTAGAACAGGTAGAAGAGAATATAAGAGGCTACTGGAAAGGAAAAAAGGAGTGATTAGAGAAAAGGAAAGGCAGGCATTGGTCTCGTCATATAAGGATAGTACAATGAAAGTATTCTGGAAGATGGTGAAAGAAGAAGCTAAGACAGGGGTGGAGGGTAACTAGCCAAGAAACACCAGAGCCTAGTTCATGCCAGCATATCATAGGCAGCGCAATCGCGTTACCTAAGTAAAGAACGTTGTGAGCGCAATGTAGGGGAGGTCGGGGTTGACCCGGATGATTTTTTTCTTTCTCAAAAATCTCGTTAAGTAGCAGATATATCTAGGCACTTCAAGCACCCCAATGTGTGTTCAGAAATTCCACACCTACGAGAATTTTGTCAATTTTTATCTTCGCAGGTTTTTTTTCAGAAACAGTTTAAAAAACAAAACAAAAATCGTCCGAAACAACCCCAGAGGGCGGGGTTGTTTCGGACATGCCGCGGGTTGCTTCGGACATCACGTAATATAGTTATAAAACTTTCAATTATTATCAACATTCTTAATACAAAACTTCTTTAGCTAATGTTAAACTTGGAAAAATCAAAGTTGAAGCCGAGAGCTTTTGCAGCTATTTTTGTACCACCTGTCGAAACTGGACAAGGAAGCTTCAAGATAATGTCATCTTTTGAAACCGAAGCCTGGTCAACAGGATCAGGAAAGACGAATTTTGTCCCATTTTTTTTTTAGAAACGTCACCTCCACATCAGCATCAACAAGGCCTTCTACACGTCCAATATAAAAAACGTTTCCTTTTCCTACGACAAATTTCACGAGCACAAAGTCATTAGCGGCTAGGACACTTACATCAAACACATTGTCTGGTTCAGTTTCCCCAAGATTTAGAGATTCATCAGAGCTATCATCCAGGAATAGACATTCCTGTAACTCATCTTCACTATCTACACCTCGGTCAGTGGCCCTCGGTTTTCTTGCTTTCTTAGGAAGGGTGGCGACACCTTGGTTCTGAGACCTTTTTCTATTTTTCACCATTTGTTCTAGTTCTTCCTTTTCTGGTGTTTCTGTAAGTATTCTAGTTTTTCCTCATTGTTTTACTCCTCTACCTATGGTTGTTGTAGGTGGTATGGAGGAAACGGTCTTAGTTGCTCGGGAGTTACGGAAAAGACTACAGAAGGCCCTTGAGTTTCGTCAGCACTTTGCTCTGGCTCGTGTGGGTCAGGCACAGCATGTCGAGATTGGCTTTCCAGCCATTGACGATCTGTAACTGAAGCAGAAGAAAAGTCAGCATGGCAGAAAGTGTTGGGGTTGAATGGCCACAGGCCGGGCTTTCTGAAGCCAGCCACAATGTTACTCATGCTGAACTTCTCGAAATATGGAACACGGCTGAGCTCTGCTACTTCATATATAGAGATACGCTGGACTGGATCAAGGTTCAACCACTCACTAAAACTGTTTCTCAACGCTGCTTTAAATGGTCCATAGATTGAAATATCTAAAGGTTGCAAGCGGTGCGAGCAGTGAGGTGGGAAGGTAAGTAAAATTACTCCATTTTCTTTGCAGTAGTTGACTACTTTAATGTCTAGATTACTGTCATGATTGTCCAGTAAAAGTAAAGTTTTAGTTTCTTTTTATGATTTGGTATGCTTCACAAAATGTTTCATTGTCTCCAAGAAGATGTCAGAATTTATCCAACCACTTGGATGAGCTAGTCCCATAGCACCAGGGGGACCATCTTTCAGCATCCGTTGTTGGAAATTAGCCCTTGGAAAGACAAAAACCAGAGGTAAGTGGTTACCTGTCGCACTAACAAAACAGACCATAGTGACATTTTGACCACGTTCTGCTGATGTTGTCTGGGCTACTTGCTTCTCCCCCATCTTGGCAAGCACTCTAGGAGGTGGTAATACAGTTGGAACACCTGTTTCATCTGTGTTCCAAATACGGCCCGGAGGGATTTGGTATTTTGCATAGACTAAGGCAAGGTAATCGAAGAATCTCCCTACAACCCCTTCGTTGAAACCACTTGCTCTAGCTTGACTTGTTGCCTCGGGGGATCTGATAGAAATTTCATTGTTCCGCTTGAGGAATGCAGTCATCCAGTCGTTCGAAGCTTTTGCCTTGATTTCCCAGAATGAAGGGCATCTAATTTTATTAGCTTGGGCAAATCGATAAGCGAGTTTGCGCGCTTCAATGGTACTTAAGCCATGTAACATTGCTGAAGCTGTTTGAAAGTAGTTTAAAAGTGCATTCTTCTCGTTGGGGTTGAAGACTTGCCTGTTATGAACTATCTTCTCTGAAAAGGTGAAATTCAGATCTGGTGCTTTCCCTGCGACTAGAGCATGTGTTGGCTCTAGGGCTTGAGACACTGCTGCTGCGGAAGTCCCTACTTGGTCTTCTAATTGTGTTTCAACTATAGTGTTTGATAAGCTCTTTGAACTTTTAAAATAATCCTGTAATGTAGATTTCTTAACGCCAAACTCTTCGGCAGCTTTTCGGATTGAAACATTGTCGAGGATAACTGCTGCTGTAGCCCTTTTCATATCCACCACATTTGGTGGTGGATGGTCACGCTTCCTTTGAAAATTTCTTGGCATCTGAAACGATAATAGGTTACTTGTCTGTGTTTCAATAGCGGTAAATATAAAGCGGTCCCAGTTTCTGACCTAAGAATAAAGTAAACATAGCATTCAATGCCTTATTTATGCTTTTTCCGAATATGGTAATCGCTTTTGTCACAAATTCAATTTTAATCCCATTAAGGATCCACAAAGATGATACTTTTTTGCTCTTATTTTAGATACAGCTTATAGGCTATACCACTGTAAGCTTTGCTCTTGTCAAGACCGGTTTACCCGCAAATTGATTTGACGGTGACGAAATCAAGAATCAATAAACGCATGGGAAATGAATAATATGGGCTAGATATTTTGGTAAGGTTAGGAAGGTTAGGTTATGTTAAAAATGGAATTGCGACAAAAGTGAGTGTTATATTTGAAAAGAGCATAAAAAAGGCATCGAGTGATATGTTCTCTTGATTCACAGGCCAGAAATGTGGATTGCTCCATATTTACTTCAACAGCAAAGCCATAGCCTATATCGTTGCGCTAAACACAAATGCGATGTATCGGATGCTATAAATGGTCTTTGTATTCCCCTTTGGGCTTGTCTCTCCCCTCCTGGGGTTAATTTAGCGAAACGGGGTTGCTTCGGACATTTCAGAAAGTCGTCCGAACCAACCCGACTATGGCGTCCAAATCAACCCCACACAGACCGTTTCTGAAAAATGGCTTCTAAAAAAAAAATAGTTAAGGTGAGTCTAATTTGTGGCTAGATTTAGCTAGTGACATGATAACGCCAAGTACCTGCCAACACTCAAATATGTACTCACGTAAATAGTACAGCTAAAAGCCTCGCGCATATTAGTGGAAATAAAAATAATACCTTAAAAATTGGTTCAAAGGGAATATCTTTGAAACGCGTGTTCGGGAACTTTTGAAAGTTTTGCTCAAAGTCGGCCACTCGTCAATACTTGATCTTGATTTTTGGAAGATTTTTCGGGCGAAACTGGATTTTATAATAGCAGTGTACGAACCAACCCGTGTCCGAAACAACCCCCGACCTCCCCTATTATTTTTTTTTCGTGGTCTTAGACCAGGGCACCTTGTATCGAAGGAGTTGTCGTAGAAACTTTGAAAAGGGCTCATTCGATTGGAAATTGGAGTGGCTAGCGCCATGGGCGTTGGCAGCATTAGGCAGCATATTGTCTAGGGGGGGGGGGGGCAGTCGATAGTGTGATGGAGTTTTATCAACTGCTTTTTCAGCCATATGTAATGTAAATTTGAAGGTCTAGGGGGGGGGGCCGATGCCCCCCCCTGCCCCCCTTCGTACACCCATGGCTAGCGCCCTTTTTAATAGTCGAAAGTAATTGGAGGGCAACTAGCCCCCCCCAGCGCCCATCATTCCCCCAAACACATCCAATCAAAATTTTGAGATTGCCATTTTATTCAACGTAGTTTTAAGTTCACAAGTGAATGTGCATTGTCAGTTTAATATACATATACTGATTTTTAGTAATCAAAATGTTAATATTATTTGATTTATTAAAGTTATAAAAGTAAAAATATTTATGTTTTTTCAGTAAAGTGCAAATTATGTTCTGGCCTTGGGAAGGCATAGGTGTTTTGAGCCCAACTTACGTTAATTTCTGCTCGTTTTGAGTTTGACTCGGTTATTTATTGTAATTTCTGTTCGTTTTGGGTTTCATTTATTTAGCGATGCTGATTTGTGGTAGTTTTAACCTTGGTAGATTATTTGATTTTATTTTTGCTAATTTTTTGTTTAACGGAGTTCTTTACTTTTCTTTGAAAAACTTATTTTGGGGAAAAAGTTTTTTTAATTAATTTCAGGGAAAGAGAAGGTAACTGCAGGGATCTACAAGAATTATATAGAGATATTAGAAGATGGAGACGTTGCCCTACCAATGAAGGAGTATGATTATGAATTATTAGAGGATATATCGGAAATAGAGGCTAGAGTGTGTCTTAAAAAAATGGAAGGAGGATCGGCACCAGGGATTGGTGGGATTCCAACTAAAGTATATAAAAGATTTATATTATGGATCTTACCTGTGTTGTTAGTACTGTTCAGCTGGGTTCTTTCTCTTCATCAGTGGCCTTCGGTATGAAAGAAATCTCTAATAGGCCTCTTTTAAAACAAGGAGATCCTGGGGGCCATGATAATTATCGTCCAATTTCACTAATTTCAACGGCAAGTAAGATTTTACAGAGGATATTAGATAATAAATTAGCTAGGTGGCTTGAAAGATATAAATTGATAGTGGAGGAGCGCGGGGCATTTCGATAGGGATATGGAACGACAGATAGAGTATTAATACTAAAATGGTTGATAGAGACATATGCTAGAGGAAAGGATAGACTTTGTGTAGCTTTTCTAGACTTTGAGAGGGCATTCGATGGTGTTGATGGAGTCTTAGTGTGTCTAGAATTTTTGAAAGTAGGCCTACCGAAAACACTTGTTAAGATCACAAGGGAAATGTATCTAGGTACACAAGGGATAGATAAAGTAATAGGTAAGGGTTTGTCAGAAGAGTTTGAATATAAAAGAGGACTCAACCAAGGTAGTACTCTGTCTCCAAGATTATTTTGTGTATATATTAAAGATATAGTAGAATATTTTAGAAAGAAGTGGGCACCAACGGTGATGTTGGGAACGCATGCTTTATCAGTACTGCTTTTTGCCAATGACTCGCTAATGGTAGCTAAGTCCCCCAAGGAGCTTCAGATGCTAATAGACATTCTAAGTGATTATGTTGAGGAAAAGAAAATAACTTTAAATGTTAAAAAAAAACAGAAATAGTAGTATTTGGAAAGAGTAATAAGAGTTGTCAGACGGACCAAAAGTTTTATATAGAGGAAAGGAAATTCAACAAAAATCAAGTTTTAAGTTTATTGGAGTAACTCTGAAGTTGGACATAGCTTATAGAACAAATGATAAGGAGAGGAAAGGCTGCCTCATCACCACTACTTAGCAATAAAACTGTGATAAGTGCTAAAGATACAAAAATGATTAAGCAGATTTTCAGCACTAAATTTTTGCCAGTAATGCATTATAGGGTGGAGCTGTTGGGTTACGAAGCTGCCAAGCAGTTGGAGAGTATCCAGCTTCAGTATTATAAAAGAGTAATCAGAGTTCATCAGACAACTCACGCGCAAGCAGTAAGAGGGGACATAGGGTTATTTTCTCTGAGGAAATATAGAATAGAGCAGATGTTCCAGTTCTGGAGGAAGGTTCTAGAGCTGCCGGATGAAAGACTAGTAAAGCTCGCATATTTATAATTAGCTAAGTTAGGGAGGAGAAAAGCCTGGCCTTTTCAGATACACCGCATATTAAATGAGGTAGGCCTATGCTACCTGCGGAATGATGGATTAGGTGCCCCGGGCCTACCTACAGATATAGCGGAGCAGGCTACCAAAATTACACAACACCAAGAGGTACAGCTGTGGTTCTCTTCTGTAGAGTCATCAGAGAGCCTTAGGTTCTATAAAGAAATAAAACTAGTTTTTGGTCTTAAAATTTATCTCATGATAGATTTACCAGCTAAGTGCCTTGGGATGTGGTTCCAGCTCAGAGAGAACAGACTTCCATTGCGTGGTCGTTGGAAAGTGTTTGATAAAAATAGGGGTTTAACGGATTCGGAATACTCTTGCCCCTTTTTTAATCAGGGTGTTGAGGATGTAAACCATCTTCTCACATGGTGCCGGGGACTTTCAAACCTAAGAGAGAGTTTTTTTGGAAAGGACGCCCCTTCTCTCCCTGGTATTCTTGAGTCGAGGAAAACCCGTGATAGAGGCAGTTTGCAGTTACCTTGAGGAAGTTTTGAATTTAAGGAAAAGTGTGTAGTTAAAATATAACGAGAAGAAACTTTTAGTTGTTTGTACAAATTTGTTTTCCTGTTTTGATAGTTTAGTTGAAGTTCATTATTTTTGCTTAGTTTATTATATATCCATGTATATTGCCTTTGGCTTTTAAATATATTATCTATCTATCTATTCCGTCTTTTGACTTACCTCACTACTTCACCATTGATAAGTTCAAAGTTCACTGGGGATTACAGAGCATAAAGTTGTATACGGATGGAACTCACATCTTTGGCCTATACTCCCTTTCTCACAAATAGAAAATATTGTTTCCTCCCCCGCCCTCCAGTAATAAATAAATAATCCGAAGTTTCTGGTTAAATCCCACATTTCGTTCCCATGAAATTTCAGATACACCATTTTGAAAACCAGCATACACAATCTTTCTCGATTAACCTTTGCCCCTTGCCCAAATCAAGGTTTTAGATTGCGCTACGCCTACATCATCCCCGGATAATTTCAATTTTTGTGTTTTTTTATTTTTGAAATGAAAATCCCAAAAAAGTTTTTAAATTCTAGGGATGCAATTAGGCCCCTGGCATCGATAGTCGCCCCCTTAGAAGTCTTAAGAAATTCTTCTTTTTAAAACATTTTGCATTTTTTACCTTCTGCATTGCAATACAGGTTTAGTTGTGAAGAAAAAGTAAAAACACTCTCTAAATTGACGGTAAATTACTTCAACAAGTCCATTTTTGTTGCTAAATCATTGTTTCTTTACAGAAAGAGAGAGAATCCAAAGTAGAACAAATGAGAAAACAGAGAGAACGAACTGTTCTGAAGACGACGAGATTCCTTACCGGAAAAAGGTTAGGACGTGGCTGGGCAATCATCCTTCGATTGGCGAGCTGATGTCACGCGCTTAAAATACAAATTTAAACACTTCCGGCTTTAACGTGGAACCATCTACCCTATTCCAAGGTTCTTTCGTAACAGCTGTAGAACCATCAGCAGCACTTGAGGTCGATGAATAAAAGAAAAGTCCTGTATTCACGAATTTGGAGCCTCTGGAACCGTGTCTGGAATACTCTGTAGGTATGATCCTTTATCCCATTAATGAAATAAGTGTTTTTATTCTGAATTCGGATCCCATTTTGCCCCAACCACTGATAACATCTATCAACTCAGTTCGAAGCCAATTTCCCGACAGTAGCTCTGACTCAAATGCTGAACCAATCCATCTTAACGCGTCTATGTGGGACCTTCACACCTCTGAAGTTGAGCCTCAGTCAATGTTAATTGCAGAAGCTGAAACTAGTGCTGTAGTTTCAACAAATTTACAAACTGTAAAGCGGGCCCGCACCATCGAGCAAAGAATCCAGAAAGATCGAGATAAACATCCCGTACGTGACCTGTGCAAGGAAACATGTTACATGAAATGCAGGGACAAGTTTACAGAGGAGGAAGTGGAGCAGACTACTGCAAATTATTGGAACTTTCCTTACGAACAGAGGAGAAAAGAGCTTTCTCTTCTTCTGAAATTCACCTCTGAAATACCGGATAGAAGGAGAACCGGTGAAACACACATAGAAGAAACAGATCAAAGGAAAAAAATAGTTTCCTTTTTAAAGTCTCTGACAGTTGACTCTTCAAGAGAATATGTGGGCCGAAAAATATTCATGGGTATGCTTGGTTACAAAAATGACTCAGTGGTGCACGAACTACATAGGATTATAGGGAATACTGAAAAAAAGGACATTTTTCTGACTGAGCGACGTTATTGGAATCACTACATGCACGTAAAAGAAGAAATTAAGCATCATATATGCAGTTTTCACCCAGCCCCGTGTCACTACAGAAGATACAAGGCACCGAATAGGCTTTATTTCGATTGCTTTACTGTAGTCAAAACTATGCACAAAGACTTCCACAAGAATTTCCCACTTGCACAAACCTCAATTGAAGCATATTGGTAGGCGCAGAAGGGAAATATATGAACATATCTTTGAAGAGGCCAACATCTGATGTGTGTGACATCTACTGAGACCATGATAACAAAGAGTTGAACGGTGACATTACAGATATTGAAACTTTGATATGGGAAAGGCACAAATTAAAATCAATAGCGGCCAAAGTTCTTTATGGTGAAAGGAAAATGTACGAACAAAGTGATAAGGAAAAGATTTTTTACGTCAACATGCAGAAAGTTTTGCTCCTGCCCATGATACCACAGATAAAGGAGTGCTTTTTCACAAGTCGATTCGTTGGCTTCGACTGAAAATTTTGCCCTGTGAATCCAAAACTGGACGAAAACTCTGTTTGCGTCATTTGGCACGAAGCAGTTCAGAAACGTGACGCTAACAAAATAGCAAGTGCGTTCGTCAAGGTCATTGAAAACTTCCAGGGCGTTGAATTGTTTGAGTTCTGGTTTGACGACTGTACAGCTCAAAATAAGAACTGGATTATTTTCACAGCTCTTACTTTACTTGAGAATGATCATATCCCCCAGGATCTGAAGGAAATTCGTCTCAAGTTTCTTACCAAAGGCCACACTCACATGGCTGCCGATGGTCTTAACAGCAATATTGAAAAGAAAATCTCTGCGGCTAGGCAGATATATGATTTTAAAAGTCTTTCCACGGTTATCAAAGAGTCACGAAGGAAGCCGGTAGAAATATTGCCAATGCAAATTGAAGATTTCCAAATGTGGAAAAGCGAAAAAAAAGTCGGGCAAGCTTATGTTCAAAATAACTGATACAGTGGAAATTAAATTTTTCAGAGGACATTTTTCTCTTTTTTACAAAGTACATTTCGGAGAAGAGTCTTACACAAAGTGCGATTTTTAAAGAAAAGCGCGAAGAAAAAAGAGCCTTTACCTGAATGTAGAACCACCAACAGAGGCATTACAGAGGCGAAAAAGAAGAAAATCGTGGACACTCTTTTGCCGTAAGCTCCACTTGAAAAGAGACACTTCTGGGATTCCATACCGGTTAGTGTTGGCGTCCGGGGTTTGGCAGACGAAGAAAGTTATGACGATGATCTGGGCTTGACGATGTACCAGTGAAAGCTTGGCGTGCCAGTGAATTTTGTACCTTTTCAACCATTTTACTTGAAGTAAATTTTTCTTTATAATCTTCATTTTTCACATTAGCTAGATGTTAACTTCCATGCTAAAATAATAATAAATTCACGATTTTGCCATGGTTTTCCAAGGCAAAACCGGGAATGTTACGTTTTCTCCCCTACATTCATGGTTTTGCGCCGTCTTTCTCTGAAATCCCTCGACAAAAACCGTGAATGTGATTCCTTTTATCTCAATAACTTAGTATATAAGTAAATTTTCAAAGTGAGAATAAAACAGAAAATCAGGCTTAAAATTACCAACCTTATCGTATATTTTTTTTCCTACAAATCAACTCAGAAGAAAAGATGGAGCGTTTCTCAGTTTTTGATACTTCAAAACCGTTTTTGAAAAGAGTGAAAAAGCCACATTCACGGTTATGTCTTTGAACAGCCGAGTACATTAGTATTGTCTAAGTAAAGACCGATATGTTCTATGTGCTATTCAGGGTTGGGATGGTAAATAAACAAAAAATTCTGAAGAACATCTCCAAGCACTTAGACATTTTAGAAAAGCACTCTAAGCACATACTTAAATACTTTTTTCGGGAGCTTATCGGTGCTTAATTACCAAGTACATTTTTTTTTCTTGGACTTCTCTAAGGTCGTCAGGAACTTAGAACGGATATTAAAATGTTGGAACTATTGTAAATGAAGAATAAGATTTTCATGTAGAAATAAGAAGCAGTTATTTTTTAGCGAATCTTAGTGTAAATCAATGCTGGTAATTTCTAAAGGAACCACTAGCCTGTTGAATATGCGAAGACTAAAATTTGATGTCAAAAGGATGAAAAATCTGAATAAAAAAAACTTATAAGTTTTTAAAATTGGAAATTAGTTGTATCTTAATAATTGAAGTTTGTCATTGCCTTGGATTTGTTTTTCCTGCTCTTTCCGTAAAACTTTTTCTTAGTTCTCAATGTAAGAAATTAAACATAACTGCTGGTGAATGACGTGAGTGGCAATTTCTTAACCTTATTCAGATATTAGGCTACACGTTAATCTCGTGTGGCTAAAAAGGTTAGAGCCAATTCAAAAGAACTATATTTTTCAAATATTTGAAGCCGTAATTGGGATGGCAGTTTTATCTTGGACTGAGCAGCCTAATTTAATTTGAGTTAATTTATCTAAAAATGCCTTAAAGTTTTAGCAATAAATATTTTTTTCGAAGATTATAGTAATTTAAGAAACTGATTGGCAATGAAAACCTGAATTTGCGAGATTAGTATTTCTGGAAAAAAAAAAAAAAAAAATGAACCTCCAAAAGCCTACCGAACAAAAATGTGATTCCATTTTACATAGGTAGCGCACAGTGTGGTGTCAAAGTTCTATTTTTTTCTATAGGTATAAAGGTAAAGAGACATAACCACTGGTTAGCAGATACAGTCAACTATACCCTAGAGGTGTGGTCACTAGAATTTACAACTGTGCTGAATCAAATATGGCTATCTCAAAATTTTGATTTCTTGTCTTAGGGGGCATGGGAGGAGGGCTAGTTGCCCTCTAATATTTCTGGCTACTTAAAAAGGGCAGTAGAACTTTCATTTCCGTTCGACTGAGTCCTTTCCCGATCTTCTACGACCATTGGTGCGATAAACTCAATCCTGGAAAAAGACGTAGATGCGCTAAATTAGATGGTAAAGCTTTCATCAAGATCGCTTGAGTTTTTAGAGGTGTTTCAACCTTTTTCGAAAATCAGGCATATATCATCTGGCAAATAGCTTATGATGGGTAATATTTAACTTAATGAATTTCATACATTTGAAATCAGCATGAAATCTCCAATTCCTTTGAAGTATTAATTGTTGTCAACATTCCGTTTTTTGGAGCTTCAGTTGCTATTGGGCCAAATTGCTCCTTACTTACAGTTCGTTACTATGAATCGTTTGATTAATTTCTTCTTCTTTTTCACCAATATAATTCATGTGGAAGGAGTTGTCATATAAACTTCGGCGGGGTTCATTCGATGTGAAATTAAAAGTTCTAGCGACTTTTCTAGTATCAACGGTTATTGGAGGGTTATCTGCCTCCATCCCACGCACCTTATTCACATGTTTGCAGGGCTGGCGCATCCTATCCTGCCGCCCTAGGCAAGATTCCCCCCCCCCACACAATTACATTTTTTGTTCCCATTTTCCACCTCAATTGAACCCTTACCCAAAATTACCACTTCTTATTCATTAGACTGTTACATTAATTTAGACACACAATCACAAATTACATATGCAAATACAAACAACTCAAAATCACACTTAACAAGGAAAATTTAACCTTTAAGGCTGCTAGTACAACCATAATTATGATACATAATTATACGTGAAACCCTTAGTGTCAGAGTATTTATTTCATTAGGTAAATAATAGGAACTTATCAAAATAACCCGTTAATATTGCAGAAGAGATAATTCTAATTTCAAAAGTTTACATGGATTATAGGGAAAAGTTAAAAGTGAAAAGTTAACAGAAAGAAGGTCTACAGTTCACAATTCTTAATTTCATCTTTGTGAAAGAAGTCACGAGTTCATCCAAGTCGATGTCTTTTGCCAAGTCTTGTTCAACTGATAGAATGGCT
The DNA here is from genome assembly GCF_049724085.1 of Artemia sp. Qi Xiang Cuo. NCBI lineage: Eukaryota > Metazoa > Arthropoda > Branchiopoda > Anostraca > Artemiidae > Artemia > Artemia sp. Qi Xiang Cuo. The sequence continues at coordinate 60,611,758 of NC_142812.1, forward strand.
AGTCCTTGAAGCCTTTCTTGCATCATGGTGGGTTGAATATAAGTTTTAATGAATTTTAATTTTGAAAAACTACGCTCATCACCAGCAACAGACACAAGCAGAGTCAGCAAAATCCGTAAGGCCAGGGACAAATTTGGGGCACAATCTTTAAGGCCATTGCTTATGATGAAGTTAAGGACGTCTTCTAGTTTGCGTTCGTGGCCTTCAATATTTTTAGCTTCATTGCTTGAGATGAAATATTGTACATCCATACAATCGTCCATCAGGGGCTTTGGTGTTGCAGCATTTACCTTGGATGTTGTAGAGAAATCTGAATATAGAAGTAATCTCGTCTAACTGTTGAAATCTATCATACAGAGAAGAAATTACAGTATTGAGACTGGCAAAATGGAAATTGACCTTGAAGTGTTCTTGAGAGGATACCAAAGGTTCATCACCCGCTTTGTAATCAAACTGTTTTTCCTTCTTTTTCAACCGCGGTGGCAGGGTTTCTGTTTCAAACGTTGGTTGAATGTTTAGCTTCTCTGCGACTCCTCTCGCGTCAACTAGAATACTTCGAGAGCCATAGTCACATCCAGGGTTGCCACCGGTGACACTTTAGTGTCACTTTTGACACTTTTTTTTAATGGCACTTTTCGGGACACCCTTAGGACACTTTTTTAGCAAAAGTGGCACTTTTTTTTGCTAAGTGGCACTATTTTACAAAAAAAGAATTTCTTCAGACGAAAAACCGGAAGGAAAACCGTCAATGTAGATAGCCTATACATCAATATCCTTTTTCTGTCAGTTAAGGTTCTTATCTTGGTTTTTATCGGCATTGAGTATGCCTCGTTTGACACATCTAAAGATATTAGCGGTCTTTTTTTTATCTTTCCTTGTCCTTTTTCGGTGACAATTGTTAAGGGAATAGAATACTCTTGGTTTTCGGAATTTTGTTTTTGCTCAGAGCAGAGTGTTCAAGTTATTTTCATCAAAAGGATAGTTGAATTATATGCGCTAGGAGAATATATAGATGAAAATAAAGGATTAAAGGTATTCAGGCCGTTTCTTCGTCTTAGTGAAAGGAAAGCTATACTTAAAAAATAACTTCGTATTGCGAGTCAACGTTTTGATTCAGGCTAGCCTATCATCAAGTCTAGTTTAGGCTGCTGAAGAAAATAGCAAATCAGATTTGTTTCCTGTATAACTGAATTCTCTGCCCAACCTCAATGCCTGGATATAGGCTAGCTCTCTATTCAGTAAATTTCTCGCAGTTCATATTATTGACTTACGAATAAAGTAAACATACCACTCGATACCCTTTTTTATGCTCTCCATTATATGCTCTTTCTAAGCCCCGTAAGCAATAGCGTGGCAAGGGGATCTTACCTGGCTTAACTATGCTTTCTATATTTAAACTCCTCTTTCTCTAAAATAATCGAAGTTAATCGGTTATAAAAAAAATAATTAACCCTGAAATATGTCGTTTTGGCTCAAAAATGTGCCTTTTTTAAGCAAGAGACCCTAGTGTCTGAAGAGATCCTAGTGTCCATGATTAATTTTATGACACAGTATTCTGAATTACCGAACCGAACCGAACTGGCCAGAGTCGAGATTACATCCCAGGGTTTTCCACGATTCAACTTGCAAATAAGCTCGAAATGAGTGGAAGCTGCAAGCATCACTGGTGGGAGGGAGAACTTTAGACTCAACATACGAAGCAGTTGCTGTAGCTTTCTCGGTGAATTTGAGATGACGCAACTGATTGAGGGTTGAAATTGAGCCTGGACACTTAAACAAAAGCATCATTGCTTTCTCCCCAGCTGCTGAAATGTCGTGCTTGGTGGATAGTGGGTCCATAAAAACTTTAGTGGATTCGTAAAACTCGTTGTTTTTTATCAGAAGCTGTAGTCCCGCTGACTTCCCAATGCCATAGACACGAGAAGTTGAATCGCACCCAAGGAAGGCGTGGACATACAGGATTGTGCTGCATATATGAGATCCAAGTTTGAGTTTCGTTGTATTTATATCCCAAATTCTATTCTTTGAGATTTCAGCTCGAGGTTCAGAGTAAAAGTAGATCACTTGGCTATCTGTCTGTGCATGATAACAGAGGAGTAAAAGTAGATATGTGTTGTCGCCAACCAGGACAGTAGGCATAAGAGAAGCATATCGAACTGCAGTTAAAAAAATGAAAAGATCAGCGTCCCCTTCTGCTTGGTATACCTGACACCCAGCTTTGGTCAGGTACTCACTGGTCATGGCTATGATTGCTTGCTTATTCTTGAAGTTACTTAGGAAACTTCTTTCTTTGTAGAACAGACCATATTCCTGCTAAAATTGATCTGCGGGCACGATCGTTTCCCTTTCCGTCTCAAATGGGTGATGTCTTTGATTGAAGGTGTTTGGTCGTATCCGTCGAAAACCACCGACGTCCTTTGCACCCTGTATTTCCGTGCAACGTAGTCAACGTACTTCTGACAGATATTATCATAAGTTGAGTTTATTCCCAAAGAATTTCACTGAAGCAGTTGTCCACTATAAAGAACAATATGCTTGTCACTGAAATCTTTGACGAGGTCTTCTGTTTTCAGCTGCTGCTCTGCAACTAGACACCACCTCGCATCGGCGAGAGCAGGCTTATCGGCTGTTCGTGGAAGTCCCTTTGCTTCAAAAAGTGAGGAGGCGGTGAACACAATTCATACTTAAAGTATGACTCCAAATCGTCTTTACTATTTCCAGCCACTGAAATATGAATGTTGAATCGACGGCAACTGCTGTCCGTCAATAACTGGTGCACCGTGATTAGAAAGCATTCCTGCCACAACATTTTTCTTGAATGTGTACGTGTTGACGTTTCCCCCTGTCTTGGTACCCATGATTTCTTGTCCGACGGATCTAGCTGTGTCGACGTTGACTTTTTCATCAGCCGTAACTCCAGAGTTAATGTTTCGCAAGCTCGGGTCTTCTGCGAAAGGGGTATTCTCAGGAAGAAAGCAAAGGAACTTGCTAATGTCATGTGTTTTCGTGTTCAATCCTCGACTCTCTAACTTCTTTATTCTGTTCGTTAGTCCCTTATTGGACCTTAGTGAAAGTTTGCATAGACGAATTAATTGCACTGCAAGTTGGTGCCGAAAGTAACCAATTCAGCCTTTTAAAATGACACATGCTGCTTTCCCATGTAAGGTTACCGTTAGACTTCAACGAGCGCACGAGGACCTGCTCAATGACTAGATCTGATGACTGACCCGCCCAAAAATTTTAGAATTTGTAGATAACATGGTTCCCGTTCTGAAAATTGTCAAACACATCGGGATTGGTAGTTTCCAGCTGTTTCATATTTAGCAGGTGCACCCTGGCAGACTTCGCATATAGGAAGTGGTTGGACGCTGCGAAATACGGCAACATAGTTTCAACTGCCGGAAGGTGAAGATCCCAGTTCCCCGTACGCTCTGCTTGGATGAACTTCTTCAGTATGTTTATCATTTCCATATATTGTATCCACAGTTTCACCGTAAGCGACTTTTCCGAAAGTGACTGTTTAAGAGAACAAAATTTCTTGGCGACTTCTGCCAGGGACAGATTTTCCTCTATACTTTGCATGTCTGTGTGACCTTCCAGTGCACCAAGATAAACAGTGAAGAACTCCATAAGCTCGTCGGAGGCACTGAATATTTTTTCGGTGTCTGCTGAATCTGCGCCACCTTCAGTGCCGTAAAGTTCAGTGAAGAGAAGTGTGTTCAGTGCCCAGTCAGTGAGTATGTGTCCTCGTATAGCTCTGGAATAAGCTTTCCCAGAAATGATTTGTAGAACAGTATTTGGCGCATATATTATTTCCAACGTGTCTTGAAGTCCAGAGCCTTCCATAATCTGTCCAACAGCCTCAATGTAACTCATGAGTGTGTGGAAGCCACCCAGCCACACGATGATCTAGTACCCTATTTTAAACATTAATTTCGTTGTTGTACGCCTTTATATGAAAACATGAATGTTACATCCTCAAAATCAACATGAACCTCAAAAACATAATTTTTAGTAGTTTGCTATATATTCATCGTTCAACCTAAAAAGATAAATGAAAGTTTTAATTTTACGTTCAAATAAAGGTGATTTTCATACTCACCGTGATCTATTTCACTATTCTAGACATTAATTTTGTTGTTTTACGCCTATACATGGAAACACAAATTTCACCCCCCTCAAAATTAACCTCAACCTAAAAAAATATATTTGTGAAACAGCTAGATGAGGAAACTTTGCATATTTGGAATCAGCAGATTTTTGTGAGTCGGGTAGTGAAAGAATAATTTCTATTGCAATTTGTTTCCAGTCAAACCGTTCCCTTCCTGGACTATCAAGTAGATAGTGACCAGAACTTGAATAATCCTTTTTAGCCTTGATCAAAGAAGGTTCAGCCTCATTTTAGAGGCCCAATAAGAATTTTCTTCAGTGATTCTAATGATTTATTTTGTTTTTTTTTCAATAGCCAGTGATTTGAATTTTGACAAAAAAATATTTTACTTTAATTTCCGGTTTTTGATTTATTTTTGTCTGGTTTCAGTCTTGAAAACACAATCCTAGTTATTTAAATAGACCAAAGCCTGACCAATTTTTTTTCTAAATTTAGGGAATGTATATACAGATCTTTGAAACCTTATAAAGAAGGATTGAGCAAAGCTGTGTAGCTGAAAACAGTTTTCTTGTGCTCCATTTAAGCACAACATCTATTTGACAAGTCTTCATAACACAAATATTTTTAAGGGTCATCAAAGGTCAGAAAAGGACCCTCTAAAGGGAAAAGGAGTGGAGGCAGGTACTTCAAAAAATCTTCCCATAACATGCTTGAGTCTGTAGACCTATCCCTGATATTTTCATTTTGCTAACCTAAGCCTTTTCCAAAAAAGCAAAAACTAGCTAAACTGCAATTTTACTGAAACACTATTTCGCAAGCTTTCACTTTTGTAATACTGATATTTTAAAGTTCAGCAAAGGTCAGTACCCTCTGAAAAGAGAAGGACTGGAGGTAGGTACTTCAAAATATCTTCCCAGGACATACGTTAGTCTGTAAACTAAATCCATCCGTTCATTTCCCTGAGCTAACCACTTTCCAACATAGCTAATAATAGCCACCCGGCTCAATAGAAAGCAAAACTCTAAAAATGGAAAATAAGAAAAAAAAGTTTTCATTAGCCACTGTTGCTGTCCCTAAAAATTAATTATTTGCAGATACAAAACCTGCCATGGACATTCGGAAGTTTTTCTCAAAAGTGGGCATTCAATCTTCTGTCCCAGATATTGCTGCTAAGAGCGAGAAAACTGAATTGGAGCAAAGGGAATTTGAGGAGAGAGACTCGGAAGCCGAAGGAAAATAATGGAACCTTTAGAGAAGGCGGGAACAACAGAAAGAACTGATTGA